>NW_015505997.1:440068-468674 GCF_001515645.1 Sinocyclocheilus grahami
TATATGAAGAATTTAAGTGCCGTCTGAAATTTTCTTCTAAAATGAGCATTTTTATCAGGCTCCTATATTTATGTTCAGTTATTTCACTTTAATTGTAAAGAAAAGGACCTAAGCATTACCATTAGAGTAAAAGTACTGAACCTAAGCATAGGAGCCTTATAAAAATGCTTATTTTAGATGAACATTTCAGACGGCACTTAGATACTTTTGCATAACTTTGTCTTCATTGAGTGACAAAATATATTTTATTAATTACTTTAGTAATTAAGTAACTTTAAAGATGTTTTTTGTGTGTTCGTGACTATACTATGTAGATGCTTTAAGCAGTGAAATCAGTATAATCTTAAGATTCATAACTTAAGATGTTGGCCTGAAGTTTTCATAAATTGAGAACTCGCCTTTTCCCCCAATGAATTTAAATAGTGCAAGTCAAACAAACACATGTCCAGTGAAAATGATCCCAACCGAACCAAAACCTCTCTTGTGATGTAGCTTAATTTACAACAGTATAATGTATATTACACACTTCATGTGTATTCATTCATGTATTTGTACAGAAGATTACATTTATTTGTCTGTTTATATAACAAAAGAGCAAGAGAATATATATAGTGGGTTAAAAAATTAAAGGGCTAGTTCAGAAAAATGATTGGTTGTCAACCCTCATATCTTTACAAGCTTGTATGACTTTCTTTCATTTGTGGATCACAAAAGGAGATGTTTAGCACAATGTTCACGCTGCTCTTTTTCATACAGTGAAAGCAGACAATGACCTGGAGCTGTCAAGCTTCAAAGAGGACCAAAACGCCATAAAAATATTAATTAAGTCATGTTTTGAGAAACAAGCCAAATTTAAATCCTTTTTAAACCAGGGAGGAAGATTTTTAGTGTGCAACAGCTTAAATTGGGGTGTATTGCTGAAGTGTATATGAAGTGTACTGCTGTGAACTGTTCCTTTAACATCAGGTGGATGTGAAAAGCAGGAAAATGCCACTTGAGCATTTGTGCAATATCTGTGGTATTACTTTATGTTCATATAATTGTTTGTGTCTGTATGTTATTTTTTATACTGGATTTGTATATTAACTCAGCATTTGTACGGCATGTTCGATTTTCTCTGGAACTTTTCCAGTTAAAGCACTTACCGTATGGTCATTATCTGAAGTCATATTTCTTCTGTTCTACCCATTCTGAAGAATCATTTTATTCCAGTTGGACATGCTTTAAATTAAATCATGAAAACATTGACTCCTTATGTCTTTACAGTTATTGCTTCTACATTTATTTATTGAAGTTCTGGGAATTGCATAACTGCCCAAAGAAGTAGAAGCAGAAGTTGGCCCATGCAAAGTTTGGTCCAGCTTCACTCTTGTCTCCTCTGACCCCCAATCTGTGTGCTGTTTCTGGCCCTGAGGAAAATCATCATTACAAACACCGATTTGCCTCTGATTTCTGGCATTTGATGGTGACTTCCACAAAAATGTTGGCGAGTGAAAATTGGGGCTAAAATCGTACAGTGTTGGAACTAGGTTGGGTTGCACTAGTTCTCAGCTTCTCTCAGTTGTCCCGTGCATGATCACATGATAAACTAGGGTTGCACAGAATTCATTTGAGATTACTTGTCTTTGTCTTTCTTTTCCTTGTCCTCTCTGTTATCTTGCAACCTTGGCATTGTTAGAATGCATTGTTCCAAAGCACATGGACATTCCTCTCACTCAAAAATTATAATTTGCTATTAATTTACTCAGTGAGCTGGACGATCCAGTCACTCCGACTGGAAATGAGACAAAATAGTGGTGTATCTGATCCTATGATGACTGAAGTTATTCAGCACTCCAGTTCCTCGAACACTCACTGAACTGAGGAAACAGTTCAACTCAGACCGAAGAGCGATGAGCCGCTGATATGCACATGTGTGAACTGAGCACTTGAGCTGATGAAAACTACCCTTAGGACAACTTTCATTGCCTCAAGTTAAAAAATATAGAATCATTACCCTACATTTTTTTAATTGGATGAATGAAACATTTTTTTCAGTGTAGTTTATTCACTTTATATGCTTTAGACATGTTAAACATCCACATTTCACATCATTATTTGGTGCTTTAATAATATAATTGAGTGTACGTCATATCATTGCGTGATTATGCAGACAAACGGATACATTTATTATTTGAATCAGTTAATTGAAATGAACTGTCCGAAAGAACCAGTTTGCAGAAAATATTTGTACTTCCCACATTGTTGCCAGAGGCTCTGGATTACAGGTAAAAATGTTGTAAGTAATGTTCAGTTTCTTACATAGGCCGATCGTTTCACTTTATACGAACTGTAGACAGACAGAAATATTAGACACATTTCACACTTGAAATCAGATAGAAGAGTTCAGGAGTTTCTCTCTCTGAGACTTCATGTGTTTCTTCAACTGCGGACACTCTCATGTCCCAGGGGCTGATTTTATTAAAACAAAACATCTATTTCACCATCCATCTTAAAGATATCATCTACTACATATTACACAATATTTGTGCGACAATAATTTACCCAATTGCTTCAGAAATCAGTTGTAGTATCATTTCCATACAGCCATCCAAGCCAAAAAATATGTTTTAAACAGTAAAGTTCAAGGGAATTTATTTTTGAAATTGAAAACATATTTAGTTTCAACCTTCATATACCAAAATATATTACAACATGATTTTTAGGAAAAAAATAAACATTTCTAATCTTACAATAGCTAAGATATAAGACTACAAAACTGGCACAGGAAGCAGGAAATCAAGAGAACAAACTAAAAGACAGGACACAACACAAGACGGGGGATTTATGACAAGAGCAATTCTATATTTTGGACATATTTTTTTTTACAACAAACAATTGCCTTTAATTAAAGTTTTTAATAATGTGTATTTGGTTATCAAGGAGACAACAGAGTGGTTGAAGCTCTTGATATGACATCGACAAGGGGAAAAAAATAATCCAGTCAAGCTGTTGACAGATGATGCAAAACGTGTGAAATAAAAAAAAAGTATTATTTAATTTGCTCCGTAAAATGCGTTTCCATCACAGAATGTTAGGCTAGGCTACTAATCAATTAAAGTCTGCATGAAACGGAAGTAGCGATTGTCTTTTTTTCTCTACTGTGACGTCTAACCGAGTGAAACGGCATCTGAAATGAGAGGGCGGGACTTGATTTCGTCCTTCGGGAATTGATTGGATCGTTGGAAGTTGGGGCGTTGCTAACAAAATGGAGGCAGATCTGAATGCCGGTTTGCAGTTAGTTGTGGGGGGATTTCTCACTGGATTCACCGCGGACACCCTAGCATGAAGAAATGTTTTATTTATTCAGGAAGACCATGACGATCAACGGCACAAAACATGCCTAACAACGCGCGCGCGAGAGAGTCTGCCTGAATGACTGAACGCGTCCTCCATCAGGTTAAGTCATATTCATAAAAAAATGTTTGCATGTCCTTAGAGTAATGTTGTGGTACTTTCCTAATATCCTTTAAATTTTTAAGGGTAGTGTACTCCCCCCATGGCTTGTGTAAGCACTGGTCATTGATTTATGATCATATAAAGTGAAACATCAGCTTCAGGTTTTCCCCCTGTTGTTTATCCCAGTGTTTACCTGTTACATCACTAGCTCCGCCCTTGCACCATAGCTCGTGACCGGAAGAGAAGATGAGTCATTTTGAGGGGGAGGGGAGGTTAATTACGGATACATTATTTATAATACACACTACAGTATTCCATTAAAAAAATAAGAATTTTCAATTTTGATTTCATGCCGACTTTAAGATGTGATGGAAAGTTAAATGACTTTATGAAATTAAGAAAATAGAAAATGGTCATATGTGATCATATTTGTCTGCTGCTGGATGTTATTAATAGACAAATGAAGGGATCAAGTGAGAGAGTGAAAGTGTGTTTTAAAAGTGTGTTTTCTGAAAGTCCACAAAAGAGTCGTAACGAAGAAACACTGCTGTGACTTCAGTCACAGACCCAAACGCTCTGGCTATAAATCATAAGCAGCTTATTTCCCCTTTCAGTTTAGTTCTGTAATTGAAAATTTTTCTTTTTCACACACACATATATATATATATATATATATCAGCAGAGTGCAGAGAAACAAATAAAGCCCATTTTCATCAACCCCGTGCGGCGTCTGTGATATTCATAATGCATTATTTCTTATTAATGAACTTCATTTCACATGCAAGAGACGGCGGATGGAAACGAAATATGATGCCGCAGCAAATCCAGGTCTTTCTTACTCTGGGAATAAAGCAGCATTTACAGTGTTTAGGCGAGAGAGGGAATATTAATCACAGAGCCCTTATAAAGAGCACGCTGTTTAATTAGAGATGAAAAGCTGCTGATGAACTCCAGAGACATGTGGATGATTTTTTCTGCCCTCCTGTGGTGGATGAATAAATGACTGTTTGTCAGTGTCTACAGTCTCCAAAGCTCTGTAGAGTTAGCTCATTTCATTATTACACCAATCGTTTTCATAATGAATATTGTGATATAACACGTGTTTAGTAATAATAGGAATTTAAATTATAATCTTGGAGAATCCTTGTAAGTAAAACTGAGAATTATTGACAAAATATGTATTTGGTATATTCATTTTAATATAATGATATTTGTAATATACATATACTATATGCATTACAGTAAGAAAAACATATGTAATTGTTTTTAAACATACAATATTTATATAATAAATTATATAATATAAATTATTATCTTATTTATCTCTTAATGGCTTAAATCTTTTTTTTTATGTGTGATAAATAAACCTAAAAATCAAGTAAACATTTAATAAAATTACATGGATCATTAATTACACTGATTTCTATTTTACATAATTTCTGAGAATATGAATATGAAAATATGAAACATAAAACAGACATTACAAAAAGTCCATGCATGGCTGGCCTACAGTGTTCTGCAGTTTGTCACTCGATCTATCAATCAGGATTGTGATTGATAAACATCATTTTATGACTTTGACATGCATCATATACACATCTGTTCTGTAGCTTTTGGAAGATCCCTGTATGTTCATAAATCTGCTTATTTGTAGAACACTGAAGCATTTTCTTTGGAGTTCAGGACAATTGTTTCATCTAATTTGAAAAGGTTAATGCTTTACTTTCAAGAGGAGGATTCAGATCAGAGGTCAACAAATAGAGTTTTTCAATGGCTGATTCTTAAAGGGACAGTTCACCCAAAAATTATGATTCTGTCATCATTTACTCACTCTCACATCATTCCAAACCCACATGACTGCCTTCTTAGTTTACTATAAGTGATGATTTTGTTCTCTTGAACACATGGGATGGAAAAAGTGCTTTATTCACAGATGTATTATGCAATATTCTAATTTTCCACAGTTAAATAAAAACATTTGGATGCATACATAGCTAATGTCACTGTTTCAACCAAAACTATTTCACATAAAGGAGTGTAGGAGAGAAGGAATTTTACCCTTGGACTATTCCTGGGAAAAGGAAACACATGTCACCTGGCTGTCATGTGTATGACATTGAACGGCAAACTAGGTCAAAGCAATAGAGAAGATAATAACCTTCCCTTTAGGGAATGTGTGAGCGTATGTATGTTTTGAGAGTGTGTGTGGGCAGCAGTGTGTGTATTAATTGTGTATTACAGTGCTCACAGCCTGAAGTGATGTATAATGATGTTCTTCTATGCATCTGATCAGCCTACAAACAACCTTCACATGGTCTGTTTTCAGCATACAGCCGCAAGCGAATATAAAAACAGATATTCTGTGAAAGTGCTTCTGTCAAAAAGTAAACCTTTATGATTACACGTGTGTTTCGATCCCACAGTAAAAAAAGGTTGTATGGCAAAGCAACAAAACCATCCAAATATTGCAATGTTGTTCTCAAAGGAGTGTTGATCATCTAGGTCAGTGGATTTTTAAACCCTGGGTCTTGACCCTTGGGTGGGTCGCCAGGATGATTTAAGGTACAGTATATATGTCAACCTGGTCTCATAAAAATACGTACCTCTGTGTACTTTTTGTGCAACACCGTTTTTACGTACATTGCAGCACGTTTCGCCGCAGTTTCAAAGAGAAATGTCCACTGAGTGGCGCTAAAACACGGGTTCAATACGTGAACCCTGGTACGTTTTTATTATGTTGATATAGGTACGTATTGCTGTGTTTTTATTATGTTGCTTCTGGTACGTATTGTGGCAGTTCAGAATTCAAATATCCGTGGACTGTCGCTAAAAGTTAATGCTCTATCGTGTTGGAAATATTCCCTACACCAAACCCAACCCTAAACCTACCTGATAGTGTTAACAAATGCAAAACTGATAGAAAAACACATTTGTTTATGCAACTGTGCCATTTCAACTTCCTTATATGCAGATTTGAACTGTTTTGTCGAACCGTGGTTACACGGGAGTTGAACCGGAGCTCCTCGCCTCACAAGTACGTATCCGTACTCCATGAGCTACCGAACAAATCTACCATAGATGAAAACCCATAGATATGAAGCTGGATAAGTGCGATGCTAACGTTCAAAAGCATCAGTTTTCAAATCTCCCAGCATATTGATATTGTTTTGAAGTCATAACATGATATTCTTCAAGTAATTGTGCAAAAATTACACTTTATTAATCGAAACTGTACATTTCTGTGTCAGAGTTTTACTGCCTCTAGTGTTCATTTATTTTGGAAACTGCAGTGATATGTACTTATTGGTATGTATTTCGCGTCTCGCTAAAAAGTGCCCCCAGGTACGTTATGCCATGAGACCAGGTAGATATATGTACGTAACAAAGTTCAAGACTCAGGGAAGAAGGAAGCGGGAACTGGAAAATGTAAATTTAATAACAACATAAACATAAACATAAACAAAACAACGAAAGTAAGTGGCAGCCGCCTCATGGCAGACTCCAATGCGTATTTATGTTTGAGCATCAAAAGTTTCTATTCACAATGTGTTTTGTTCAGTCCTGAGTTTTGTAAGCTAGCGAATCCTCTCATTGTAACGAAAAAAGTATATGTGATGCAAATATGAAATTAATAGTGCCGTGTAGAGAGATTCATTTATTATAACGGAATTTAAAAATATCAAAGTAGGTGGGGCTTACTGCTAACAGAGCAGAGCACGGATTCAGCACGAAGCAGCAGTTTAATGTTGAAAGAGAGTGAGTTATTCTAGAAGTCGCAAATCATTTCTCATTAGTCAACTGTTTATGATAGAAATGTTCAATGACTGACATCTATATCCAGTGATGCAAACTACAATACTTCTACAATACTGCCTTAACTCTGGAACTCATGGACATCACCAAAGACTGGGTTTCCTTCGTTGTGATGCTTTGCCAGGCCTTTACTGCAGCTGACTTCAGTTATTGTTTGTTTGTGGGTTTTTCTACCTTTAATTTTGTCTTCAGTAAGTGAAATGCATGCTCAATCGGGTTGAGATCAGGAGATTGACTTGACCATTGCAGAATAACCCACTTTTTTTAACCTTCAAAAACTCCTAGGATGCTTTTGCTGTATGTTTTGGGTCATTGTCCATTTGTACTATGAAGCGCCGTCAAATCAACTTTGCTGCATTTGACTGAATCTGGGCAGAGAGTATATCCCTATACACTTCAGAATTCCTCCGGCTGCTTCTGTCCTCTGTAACATCATGACTAAACACCAGTAACCCAGTGCTACTGGAAGCCATGCATGCTCATGCCATCACACTGCTCCACCATGTTTCACAGATGATGTTGTATGCTTTGGATCATGAGCTGTTCCAAGCCTTGCCCATACTTTTTTCTTCCCGTCATTCTGGTACAGGTTGATTTTTCAGATGTTCAAATAATGCTTTTGCAGAAGCGCTCTGTTTTTTTTTTTGGCACAGTCTAATCAGGCCTTGTTTGCACCTTGTGATGAACCCTCTGTTTTTGCTCTGGTGAAGTCTTCTCTTCTCTAGACTTTGACAGTGACACACCTACCTCCTGAAGAGTGTTCTTCTCTTAGCTGGATGTTGTAAAGGCTTTTTCTTTATCATGGAGAGGATTCTCCTATCATCCACCACTGTTGTCCTCCGTGGACGTCCAGACCTTTTTATGTTGCTGAGCTCACCAGTGCATTTTTTCCCCCAGAATGTACCAAACTGTTGATTTGGCCACTCCTAATGTTCCTGCTACCTCTCTGATGGATTTGTTTTGTTTTTGAAGCCTAACAATAGTCTGTTTCACTTGTATGGAGAGCTCCTTTGACTGCATGATGTGGGTTCAGAGCAACAGCTTCTAAATGAAAATGGTACACTTAGAATCAACTCCAGACCTTTTACCTGCCCAACTGATGTAGAAATAATGAAGGAATAGACCACATCTGTCCATGAAATGGCTTTTGAGTCAACTCTCCAATTACTTGATCCCTTGGAAGAAAAAAAGGGGGGGGGGGAATATGTTAACGGCACAAAACATGCCTAACAGCGTGTGTGCGCGCGCACGAGAGAGAGACTGCCTGAATGACTGAGCGCGTCCTCCATCAGGTTAAGTCATATTCATAAAAAAATGTTTGCATGTCCTTAGAGTAATGTTGTGGTACTTTCCTAATATCCTTTAAATTTTTAAGGGTAGTGTACTCCCCCCATGGCTTGTGTAAGCACTGGTCATTGATTTATGATCATATAAAGTGAAACATCAGCTTCAGGTTTTCCCCCTGTTGTTTATCCCAGTGTTTACCTGTTACATCACTAGCTCCGCCCTTGCACCATAGCTCGTGACCGGAAGAGAAGATGAGTCATTTTGAGGGGGAGGGGAGGTTAATTACGGATACATTATTTATAATACACACTACAGTATTCCATTAAAAAAATAAGAATTTTCAATTTTGATTTCATGCCGACTTTAAGATGTGATGGAAAGTTAAATGACTTTATGAAATTAAGAAAATAGAAAATGGTCATATGTGATCATATTTGTCTGCTGCTGGATGTTATTAATAGACAAATGAAGGGATCAAGTGAGAGAGTGAAAGTGTGTTTTAAAAGTGTGTTTTCTGAAAGTCCACAAAAGAGTCGTAAGGAAGAAACACTGCTGTGACTTCAGTCACAGACCCAAACGCTCTGGCTATAAATCATAAGCAGCTTATTTCCCCTTTCAGTTTAGTTCTGTAATTGAAAATTTTTCTTTTTCACACACACATATATATATATCAGCAGAGTGCAGAGAAACAAATAAAGCCCATTTTCATCAACCCCGTGCGGCGTCTGTGATATTCATAATGCATTATTTCTTATTAATGAACTTCATTTCACATGCAAGAGACGGCGGATGGAAACGAAATATGATGCCGCAGCAAATCCAGGTCTTTCTTACTCTGGGAATAAAGCAGCATTTACAGTGTTTAGGCGAGAGAGGGAATATTAATCACAGAGCCCTTATAAAGAGCACGCTGTTTAATTAGAGATGAAAAGCTGCTGATGAACTCCAGAGACATGTGGATGATTTTTTCTGCCCTCCTGTGGTGGATGAATAAATGACTGTTTGTCAGTGTCTACAGTCTCCAAAGCTCTGTAGAGTTAGCTCATTTCATTATTACACCAATCGTTTTCATAATGAATATTGTGATATAACACGTGTTTAGTAATAATAGGAATTTAAATTATAATCTTGGAGAATCCTTGTAAGTAAAACTGAGAATTATTGACAAAATATGTATTTGGTATATTCATTTTAATATAATGATATTTGTAATATACATATACTATATGCATTACAGTAAGAAAAACATATGTAATTGTTTTTAAACATACAATATTTATATAATAAATTATATAATATAAATTATTATCTTATTTATCTCTTAATGGCTTAAATCTTTTTTTTTATGTGTGATAAATAAACCTAAAAATCAAGTAAACATTTAATAAAATTACATGGATCATTAATTACACTGATTTCTATTTTACATAATTTCTGAGAATATGAATATGAAAATATGAAACATAAAACAGACATTACAAAAAGTCCATGCATGGCTGGCCTACAGTGTTCTGCAGTTTGTCACTCGATCTATCAATCAGGATTGTGATTGATAAACATCATTTTATGACTTTGACATGCATCATATACACATCTGTTCTGTAGCTTTTGGAAGATCCCTGTATGTTCATAAATCTGCTTATTTGTAGAACACTGAAGCATTTTCTTTGGAGTTCAGGACAATTGTTTCATCTAATTTGAAAAGGTTAATGCTTTACTTTCAAGAGGAGGATTCAGATCAGAGGTCAACAAATAGAGTTTTTCAATGGCTGATTCTTAAAGGGACAGTTCACCCAAAAATTATGATTCTGTCATCATTTACTCACTCTCACATCATTCCAAACCCACATGACTGCCTTCTTAGTTTACTAGAAGTGATGATTTTGTTCTCTTGAACACATGGGATGGAAAAAGTGCTTTATTCACAGATGTATTATGCAATATTCTAATTTTCCACAGTTAAATAAAAACATTTGGATGCATACATAGCTAATGTCACTGTTTCAACCAAAACTATTTCACATAAAGGAGTGTAGGAGAGAAGGAATTTTACCCTTGGACTATTCCTGGGAAAAGGAAACACATGTCACCTGGCTGTCATGTGTATGACATTGAACGGCAAACTAGGTCAAAGCAATAGAGAAGATAATAACCTTCCCTTTAGGGAATGTGTGAGCGTATGTATGTTTTGAGAGTGTGTGTGGGCAGCAGTGTGTGTATTAATTGTGTATTACAGTGCTCACAGCCTGAAGTGATGTATAATGATGTTCTTCTATGCATCTGATCAGCCTACAAACAACCTTCACATGGTCTGTTTTCAGCATACAGCCGCAAGCGAATATAAAAACAGATATTCTGTGAAAGTGCTTCTGTCAAAAAGTAAACCTTTATGATTACACGTGTGTTTCGATCCCACAGTAAAAAAAGGTTGTATGGCAAAGCAACAAAACCATCCAAATATTGCAATGTTGTTCTCAAAGGAGTGTTGATCATCTAGGTCAGTGGATTTTTAAACCCTGGGTCTTGACCCTTGGGTGGGTCGCCAGGATGATTTAAGGTACAGTATATATGTCAACCTGGTCTCATAAAAATACGTACCTCTGTGTACTTTTTGTGCAACACCGTTTTTACGTACATTGCAGCACGTTTCGCCGCAGTTTCAAAGAGAAATGTCCACTGAGTGGCGCTAAAACACGGGTTCAATACGTGAACCCTGGTACGTTTTTATTATGTTGATATAGGTACGTATTGCTGTGTTTTTATTATGTTGCTTCTGGTACGTATTGTGGCAGTTCAGAATTCAAATATCCGTGGACTGTCGCTAAAAGTTAATGCTCTATCGTGTTGGAAATATTCCCTACACCAAACCCAACCCTAAACCTACCCAATAGTGTTAACAAATGCAAAGCTGATATAAAAACAACATTTGTTTATGCAACTGTGCCATTTCAACTTCCTTATATGCAGATTTGAACTGTTTTGTCGAACCGTGGTTACACGGGAGTTGAACCGGAGCTCCTCGCCTCACAAGTACGTCTCCGTACTCCATGAGCTACCGAACAAATCTACCATAGATGAAAACCCATAGATATGAAGCTGGATAAGTGCGATGCTAACGTTCAAAAGCATCAGTTTTCAAATCTCCCAGCATATTGATATTGTTTTGAAGTCATAACATGATATTCTTCAAGTAATTGTGCAAAAATTACACTTTATTAATCGAAACTGTACATTTCTGTGTCAGAGTTTTACTGCCTCTAGTGTTCATTTATTTTGGAAACTGCAGTGATATGTACTTATTGGTATGTATTTCGCGTCTCGCTAAAAAGTGCCCCCAGGTACGTTATGCCATGAGACCAGGTAGATATATGTACGTAACAAAGTTCAAGACTCAGGGAAGAAGGAAGCGGGAACTGGAAAATGTAAATTTAATAACAACATAAACATAAACATAAACAAAACAACGAAAGTAAGTGGCAGCCGCCTCATGGCAGACTCCAATGCGTATTTATGTTTGAGCATCAAAAGTTTCTATTCACAATGTGTTTTGTTCAGTCCTGAGTTTTGTAAGCTAGCGAATCCTCTCATTGTAACGAAAAAAGTATATGTGATGCAAATATGAAATTAATAGTGCCGTGTAGAGAGATTCATTTATTATAACGGAATTTAAAAATATCAAAGTAGGTGGGGCTTACTGCTAACAGAGCAGAGCACGGATTCAGCACGAAGCAGCAGTTTAATGTTGAAAGAGAGTGAGTTATTCTAGAAGTCGCAAATCATTTCTCATTAGTCAACTGTTTATGATAGAAATGTTCAATGACTGACATCTATATCCAGTGATGCAAACTACAATACTTCTACAATACTGCCTTAACTCTGGAACTCATGGACATCACCAAAGACTGGGTTTCCTTCGTTGTGATGCTTTGCCAGGCCTTTACTGCAGCTGACTTCAGTTATTGTTTGTTTGTGGGTTTTTCTACCTTTAATTTTGTCTTCAGTAAGTGAAATGCATGCTCAATCGGGTTGAGATCAGGAGATTGACTTGACCATTGCAGAATAACCCACTTTTTTTAACCTTCAAAAACTCCTAGGATGCTTTTGCTGTATGTTTTGGGTCATTGTCCATTTGTACTATGAAGCGCCGTCAAATCAACTTTGCTGCATTTGACTGAATCTGGGCAGAGAGTATATCCCTATACACTTCAGAATTCCTCCGGCTGCTTCTGTCCTCTGTAACATCATGACTAAACACCAGTAACCCAGTGCTACTGGAAGCCATGCATGCTCATGCCATCACACTGCTCCACCATGTTTCACAGATGATGTTGTATGCTTTGGATCATGAGCTGTTCCAAGCCTTGCCCATACTTTTTTCTTCCCGTCATTCTGGTACAGGTTGATTTTTCAGATGTTCAAATAATGCTTTTGCAGAAGCGCTCTGTTTTTTTTTTTGGCACAGTCTAATCAGGCCTTGTTTGCACCTTGTGATGAACCCTCTGTTTTTGCTCTGGTGAAGTCTTCTCTTCTCTAGACTTTGACAGTGACACACCTACCTCCTGAAGAGTGTTCTTCTCTTAGCTGGATGTTGTAAAGGCTTTTTCTTTATCATGGAGAGGATTCTCCTATCATCCACCACTGTTGTCCTCCGTGGACGTCCAGACCTTTTTATGTTGCTGAGCTCACCAGTGCATTTTTTCCCCCAGAATGTACCAAACTGTTGATTTGGCCACTCCTAATGTTCCTGCTACCTCTCTGATGGATTTGTTTTGTTTTTGAAGCCTAACAATAGTCTGTTTCACTTGTATGGAGAGCTCCTTTGACTGCATGATGTGGGTTCAGAGCAACAGCTTCTAAATGAAAATGGTACACTTAGAATCAACTCCAGACCTTTTACCTGCCCAACTGATGTAGAAATAATGAAGGAATAGACCACATCTGTCCATGAAATGGCTTTTGAGTCAACTCTCCAATTACTTGATCCCTTGGAAGAAAAAAAGGGGGGGGGGGAATATGTTTCTTTCTTACTCTGGGAATAAAGCAGCATTTACAGTGTTTAGGCGAGAGAGGGAATATTAATCACAGAGCCCTTATAAAGAGCACGCTGTTTAATTAGAGATGAAAAGCTGCTGATGAACTCCAGAGACATGTGGATGATTTTTTCTGCCCTCCTGTGGTGGATGAATAAATGACTGTTTGTCAGTGTCTACAGTCTCCAAAGCTCTGTAGAGTTAGCTCATTTCATTATTACACCAATCGTTTTCATAATGAATATTGTGATATAACACGTGTTTAGTAATAATAGGAATTTAAATTATAATCTTGGAGAATCCTTGTAAGTAAAACTGAGAATTATTGACAAAATATGTATTTGGTATATTCATTTTAATATAATGATATTTGTAATATACATATACTATATGCATTACAGTAAGAAAAACATATGTAATTGTTTTTAAACATACAATATTTATATAATAAATTATATAATATAAATTATTATCTTATTTATCTCTTAATGGCTTAAATCTTTTTTTTTATGTGTGATAAATAAACCTAAAAATCAAGTAAACATTTAATAAAATTACATGGATCATTAATTACACTGATTTCTATTTTACATAATTTCTGAGAATATGAATATGAAAATATGAAACATAAAACAGACATTACAAAAAGTCCATGCATGGCTGGCCTACAGTGTTCTGCAGTTTGTCACTCGATCTATCAATCAGGATTGTGATTGATAAACATCATTTTATGACTTTGACATGCATCATATACACATCTGTTCTGTAGCTTTTGGAAGATCCCTGTATGTTCATAAATCTGCTTATTTGTAGAACACTGAAGCATTTTCTTTGGAGTTCAGGACAATTGTTTCATCTAATTTGAAAAGGTTAATGCTTTACTTTCAAGAGGAGGATTCAGATCAGAGGTCAACAAATAGAGTTTTTCAATGGCTGATTCTTAAAGGGACAGTTCACCCAAAAATTATGATTCTGTCATCATTTACTCACTCTCACATCATTCCAAACCCACATGACTGCCTTCTTAGTTTACTAGAAGTGATGATTTTGTTCTCTTGAACACATGGGATGGAAAAAGTGCTTTATTCACAGATGTATTATGCAATATTCTAATTTTCCACAGTTAAATAAAAACATTTGGATGCATACATAGCTAATGTCACTGTTTCAACCAAAACTATTTCACATAAAGGAGTGTAGGAGAGAAGGAATTTTACCCTTGGACTATTCCTGGGAAAAGGAAACACATGTCACCTGGCTGTCATGTGTATGACATTGAACGGCAAACTAGGTCAAAGCAATAGAGAAGATAATAACCTTCCCTTTAGGGAATGTGTGAGCGTATGTATGTTTTGAGAGTGTGTGTGGGCAGCAGTGTGTGTATTAATTGTGTATTACAGTGCTCACAGCCTGAAGTGATGTATAATGATGTTCTTCTATGCATCTGATCAGCCTACAAACAACCTTCACATGGTCTGTTTTCAGCATACAGCCGCAAGCGAATATAAAAACAGATATTCTGTGAAAGTGCTTCTGTCAAAAAGTAAACCTTTATGATTACACGTGTGTTTCGATCCCACAGTAAAAAAAGGTTGTATGGCAAAGCAACAAAACCATCCAAATATTGCAATGTTGTTCTCAAAGGAGTGTTGATCATCTAGGTCAGTGGATTTTTAAACCCTGGGTCTTGACCCTTGGGTGGGTCGCCAGGATGATTTAAGGTACAGTATATATGTCAACCTGGTCTCATAAAAATACGTACCTCTGTGTACTTTTTGTGCAACACCGTTTTTACGTACATTGCAGCACGTTTCGCCGCAGTTTCAAAGAGAAATGTCCACTGAGTGGCGCTAAAACACGGGTTCAATACGTGAACCCTGGTACGTTTTTATTATGTTGATATAGGTACGTATTGCTGTGTTTTTATTATGTTGCTTCTGGTACGTATTGTGGCAGTTCAGAATTCAAATATCCGTGGACTGTCGCTAAAAGTTAATGCTCTATCGTGTTGGAAATATTCCCTACACCAAACCCAACCCTAAACCTACCTGATAGTGTTAACAAATGCAAAACTGATAGAAAAACACATTTGTTTATGCAACTGTGCCATTTCAACTTCCTTATATGCAGATTTGAACTGTTTTGTCGAACCGTGGTTACACGGGAGTTGAACCGGAGCTCCTCGCCTCACAAGTACGTATCCGTACTCCATGAGCTACCGAACAAATCTACCATAGATGAAAACCCATAGATATGAAGCTGGATAAGTGCGATGCTAACGTTCAAAAGCATCAGTTTTCAAATCTCCCAGCATATTGATATTGTTTTGAAGTCATAACATGATATTCTTCAAGTAATTGTGCAAAAATTACACTTTATTAATCGAAACTGTACATTTCTGTGTCAGAGTTTTACTGCCTCTAGTGTTCATTTATTTTGGAAACTGCAGTGATATGTACTTATTGGTATGTATTTCGCGTCTCGCTAAAAAGTGCCCCCAGGTACGTTATGCCATGAGACCAGGTAGATATATGTACGTAACAAAGTTCAAGACTCAGGGAAGAAGGAAGCGGGAACTGGAAAATGTAAATTTAATAACAACATAAACATAAACATAAACAAAACAACGAAAGTAAGTGGCAGCCGCCTCATGGCAGACTCCAATGCGTATTTATGTTTGAGCATCAAAAGTTTCTATTCACAATGTGTTTTGTTCAGTCCTGAGTTTTGTAAGCTAGCGAATCCTCTCATTGTAACGAAAAAAGTATATGTGATGCAAATATGAAATTAATAGTGCCGTGTAGAGAGATTCATTTATTATAACGGAATTTAAAAATATCAAAGTAGGTGGGGCTTACTGCTAACAGAGCAGAGCACGGATTCAGCACGAAGCAGCAGTTTAATGTTGAAAGAGAGTGAGTTATTCTAGAAGTCGCAAATCATTTCTCATTAGTCAACTGTTTATGATAGAAATGTTCAATGACTGACATCTATATCCAGTGATGCAAACTACAATACTTCTACAATACTGCCTTAACTCTGGAACTCATGGACATCACCAAAGACTGGGTTTCCTTCGTTGTGATGCTTTGCCAGGCCTTTACTGCAGCTGACTTCAGTTATTGTTTGTTTGTGGGTTTTTCTACCTTTAATTTTGTCTTCAGTAAGTGAAATGCATGCTCAATCGGGTTGAGATCAGGAGATTGACTTGACCATTGCAGAATAACCCACTTTTTTTAACCTTCAAAAACTCCTAGGATGCTTTTGCTGTATGTTTTGGGTCATTGTCCATTTGTACTATGAAGCGCCGTCAAATCAACTTTGCTGCATTTGACTGAATCTGGGCAGAGAGTATATCCCTATACACTTCAGAATTCCTCCGGCTGCTTCTGTCCTCTGTAACATCATGACTAAACACCAGTAACCCAGTGCTACTGGAAGCCATGCATGCTCATGCCATCACACTGCTCCACCATGTTTCACAGATGATGTTGTATGCTTTGGATCATGAGCTGTTCCAAGCCTTGCCCATACTTTTTTCTTCCCGTCATTCTGGTACAGGTTGATTTTTCAGATGTTCAAATGATGCTTTTGCAGAAGCGCTCTGTTTTTTTTTTGGCACAGTCTAATCAGGCCTTGTTTGCACCTTGTGATGAACCCTCTGTTTTTGCTCTGGTGAAGTCTTCTCTTCTCTAGACTTTGACAGTGACACACCTACCTCCTGAAGAGTGTTCTTCTCTTAGCTGGATGTTGTAAAGGCTTTTTCTTTATCATGGAGAGGATTCTCCTATCATCCACCACTGTTGTCCTCCGTGGACGTCCAGACCTTTTTATGTTGCTGAGCTCACCAGTGCATTTTTTCCCCCAGAATGTACCAAACTGTTGATTTGGCCACTCCTAATGTTCCTGCTACCTCTCTGATGGATTTGTTTTGTTTTT
Organism: Sinocyclocheilus grahami; assembly: GCF_001515645.1. NCBI lineage: Eukaryota > Metazoa > Chordata > Actinopteri > Cypriniformes > Cyprinidae > Sinocyclocheilus > Sinocyclocheilus grahami. The sequence goes on from NW_015505997.1 coordinate 457,576, forward strand.
GAAGCCTAACAATAGTCTGTTTCACTTGTATGGAGAGCTCCTTTGACTGCATGATGTGGGTTCAGAGCAACAGCTTCTAAATGAAAATGGTACACTTAGAATCAACTCCAGACCTTTTACCTGCCCAACTGATGTAGAAATAATGAAGGAATAGACCACATCTGTCCATGAAATGGCTTTTGAGTCAACTCTCCAATTACTTGATCCCTTGGAAGAAAAAAAGGGGGGGGGGGTACATATTAAAGAGCTGTAATTCCTTAACATTTCCTCCAACAGCTCAGTGTGCACACTTTAAGCCCATATTCAATATATAACTGTAACTTGAATATGTTTTGGTCAACAGCTAAAATAATAAAAAAATGTGCCTGTGTCCAAATATATATGGACCTAACTGTATATATACATATGGTTTTGGGAATGACATTCCATATAAATTGGGGATTCACTCTCGAAATCACAATGATTGACATAGTGATTTCGATGGACTGGACAAAATATGATATGATATGTCAAATAGATGTGCATGAAGGATAAATCACCCTCAGTGATTTGATTCTGGAACAGAGCCTGATCCTTGCAGAGCTCCTTCGTGGGAATCGAGACTGTAGCGCAGTTGTCACTCATTAATATTTACACCACCATCCATCCATCCATCCATCCATCCATCCATCCATCTAATGAGTGTACTTCATAACATCCATGGTTTTGGAAACCACGACAAATGGCTCAAATCGAGTATGTGGCCGATTTCGGACATAGGCTCTGTTTTGACTAAACTTATTACCGACCATATTTTTGGAACCAATAACCACATGTAAAAAAGATTTCGGTTAATTAACAGAGAGTCCGGTGTATGTGACGGTTCAACCAATTGTTGTTAAATATTCAGTAAGCTTAAAGGAAGTTGTTCTTGTTAGTTGACCAACACTACAGAAATATTATAATAAATTATGATGGAGAACCTGTTGACCTTTTAGCTTTTATTTGGAAAACTCAATACTATATTGCACAGCTCTGATGTTAAAGGTATAAATTGCTCGGACAGGGACTTTTTTTAAAAGTAAATTTGATCATGTTGATCATCAATCTTGGTGTGCTGGTGAGCAAATCACTCATGTGTGTCATGGGTCCAGTCAGGTCTGTCTGAAATATAGGAGAGCAATCTGCATTTACATTTTTATCCCAAAATATTAGTTCATGCATTCCCTGGGAAATTAACCAGTGACCTTGCAGATGCTAATGACAACCTTTAGCAACCAACTGAGCCAAGCGAACAGATATCTGACATTTGGCCAGGTGCACCACACTGCCGGCCATGTTCTTCAGGTGGACACTAACACATGGACTTGCTGGCCATCACACCACTTACAGAAGATCTATATTTCACCACTTAACAAAACAGAATAAAGAAAAAACATGAAAATCCAAATAGCACATATCTTCCCTTCTCCGAAATGAGAACAGTCAAGTATCGATGTACTGTCTTTACCTCTGACATGTGTAGACAGCGGTGCAGTCCGTCTAATGCTAGATTGGTGTCTGGGGTGGATTTGATTGACTGAGATGGAGACAGATTTATCTGAATTAATAGATACAGATGACATCTTTCAAAATAATTTCAAAGTGGACGCTCAGCATATGACAGACAACGCTTTATTAATAGCATCAGTCCATTAAGCTTGAACAGAATGGCATTCCAACAGTGCAGTGGAGCACGTTGTATTTTTATTCTGCTCAGTCTTACTGGTAAATTACTTCTTAAGCCTCTGTTACGCTTGATGGAGGGCAGGAACGTGTCAATAGCAACTGAAAAATCAGAAGAAAATCCATCCTAAAGGAATGAGAGAGTAAATGAACTTGAGGGAGAGTAAAACTTCTGGAACCGAAGTGATTGCTTTTGCCATTGCTTCAGACGGGTTGGTCACACTTCGTGTTTCATTCACTTCTATTCTGATGCATGAGAGCGGGAACACAAATATGTTGCACAGATGTTTTTGTTTATGTGCACCATGGCTTTAGTTGAACTCTGACCTACGAGTCTATGACGTGAAAAGACATGCATTTCCATTTAAAGACCTGTTTTGACCAAAACTTTGGTTGCTTCATGGATTGATTGTCGGCCGTATTTGTTGTGCACTCTTAAGATTGTATATGTGTCATTGCATCTGCCACTGAGATGAGTGAGAATTAACTGGTTCTTGCATTTCTCTTCATCTTATATGCAGTGGATCTAAATGTTGATTTGGCACAGCAGTTCTGCTGAAGTGGCTTGTTTTGTCTCTCGAGTCAGCAGATCCATCATATAGTTTTCTCCACAACCCACCCAACCCAAACCTATTTTATTTGGTCCAGAGAAGCAAAAATGTTCTGTTGCATCAATGACTCATTATTCATAGTAAAGAGCCGTTCTGCCCACTGACACACTGTACGTTTTTCCCTCTGTCTGTGAGTATCCAGCTGTATCAGAGACACATCTGAAAATAAAAGACATCCATATTCAGGACTTGCTCAGAGCGAGGCATATATATTTCATATGCCCTTCAGCAAAGATTAAAATGAAACAGGAGCAAAGCATTCACCTCAATGCCAATGTACTGCTGTAAATATTCACTTTTTCAGCATGTTCTCTCCTAGTCTAATGCCAGTTTGAACTCGATGGAAGAGGCAACAGTTATTTGAATTATAATGACGATTAGTATAGGTGTTCTTTGTCTACATACTAAATCAAAACACCACATAACCAATAGTATAAAATAAATTAATTAGTGTGGAATGTATTTAAAAATCAAGGATACAAATGTTGAATTAGAAATACACAGTAAAGGTGATTTCCGTTGCATTTAATAAAAAGAGTGAAGGTCAGTCTATACAATAATAATCATACACACACACTTTTTGCAGTTTTGTGTTTCTCAAACTTAGAATAAAATAAACGCTTAGGTGAAATAAACACTGTCCCTCAATATTAGCAGAATTTACACAATAACCAATGTTTTTTTCCACTCAGGTTGTCACATTTATTTATATAGCTCTTTATAAAAAACAGATTTAGTGCACTTGGTTTAGTGACAACAGTGTCAACTGAAGAGCTTGAAGTGAAACATGAGGCTTGTGAAAACATAAAATTCATGCTTAACACTTAAAACATATATTTGTAGTGTATGATTTCCAAGCTGTGATTTTTCTGAAAGTATGCAAAAAAGTAAAAATACTTTATTTATTTATTTTTTCAACAATTAAATTTCACCTCCACTGCAGAATGAGTGATGGAAATGAGATTGGCTCCAACACTCTCATGGCAATTTTGTTACTATTTTACATTTTGCCAAATTGGTAGCTAATTTATGGAAGCCTGTCTCTGCTACACACTTGAAAAAAATTATTTGTAATCTGCTTGGGTCACTGATCAGCAGATTACAAGGAAACACACATCGACCATCGGTGTCAGTTTTAAGGATTTAATTAATTAATAATTCAGCTCCTGTACCACCGCTGAGCGGCCGGTTCACCGGCTCGGCTCCTCAGTGAAAACCTGAATATGCGCTGCATCTGCTGCCTACTTATACTCACGCTGTGATCAGCAGCAGCTGGATGCAATAATCGCATGCCAATGTGCATTGGCTCGTTTAGTTTACACTCGAAGTGGATTGGTCTCTCTAAGCGAGATCCCAATTCGTCGGTCATCCGACGTGATGTCTCCATTCCCTCCTTCAGGGAACGAGGGTTACCATACGTAACCGAGCCATTCTCAATGAGGATATTTGTATTTAATAATGATCAAATATCTAATAAGGAACTACCTTTGTCCTAAATTTGCTACTACTTACTGCTTAGTTAATCTTGCTTCTCTATTAGTTAATAGTATTAAGTTAAGTGTTAATGTAGTACTACCTATTACTTCCTGCATAGTTACTTGTTAACAACGGACCATTATTCTAAAGTTTTACCCAATATTCAATAAGCTCAAAGGAAGTTGCTCTGATCAGTAGAGCTGATGTTGTTGAAGCTCTTTGAGCTTCCAAATGTTCATTGGCTAACACTGCAAAAATATTACAGTAGATGATGCTGGAGGGCCTGTTGGCTTTTTAGCTTTCATTTGGGAAACTTAATACAAACTTAATAAATACCACGGTGCACAACTCTGCACAGCAGATCACTCATAAATGTGTCATGGGTGCCAGTTAGGTCTAGCTGATACAGAGGAGAGATATCTGCATTTACATTCATGCCAGACCCTTTTATCCAAAAATACTTAATGCACTTTTTGAGTTCAACCTCTACAAACCAATTAAGCTGAACAAACAGATATCTGACATTAGAAGAAAACAAAGGCAAAATGAAGTAAAGCGCCATACTACATGTTCTTCAGGTGGACACTAACACATGGCCATCACACCGCTTACAATAGATATATATTTCACCTCTGAACAAAACAGATTAAATAAAAAAAAACATGAAAATCCAAATAGCACATATCCTCCCTTCTCCGAAATGAGAACAGTCAAGTATCGATGTACTGTCTTCACCTCTGATATGTGTAGACAGCTGTGCAGTCAATCCAATACTAGATTGGTGCCAGGGTCGGGTTTGATTGACTGAGATGGAGACAGATTTATCTGAATTAATAGATACAGATGACATCTTTCAAAATAATTTCAAAGTGGACGCTCAGCATATGACAGACAACGCTTTATTAATAGCATCAGTCCATTAAGCTTGAACAGAATGGCATTCCAACAGTGCAGTGGAGCACGTTGTATTTTTATTCTGCTCAGTCTTACTGGTAAATTACTTCTTAAGCCTCTGTTACGCTTGATGGAGGGCAGGAACGTGTCAATAGCAACTGAAAAATCAGAAGAAAATCCATCCTAAAGGAATGAGAGAGTAAATGAACTTGAGGGAGAGTAAAACTTCTGGAACCGAAGTGATTGCTTTTGCCATTGCTTCAGACGGGTTGGTCACACTTCGTGTTTCATTCACTTCTATTCTGATGCATGAGAGCGGGAACACAAATATGTTGCACAGATGTTTTTGTTTATGTGCACCATGGCTTTAGTTGAACTCTGACCTACGAGTCTATGACGTGAAAAGACATGCATTTCCATTTAAAGACCTGTTTTGACCAAAACTTTGGTTGCTTCATGGATTGATTGTCGGCCGTATTTGTTGTGCACTCTTAAGATTGTATATGTGTCATTGCATCTGCCACTGAGATGAGTGAGAATTAACTGGTTCTTGCATTTCTCTTCATCTTATATGCAGTGGATCTAAATGTTGATTTGGCACAGCAGTTCTGCTGAAGTGGCTTGTTTTGTCTCTCGAGTCAGCAGATCCATCATATAGTTTTCTCCACAACCCACCCAACCCAAACCTATTTTATTTGGTCCAGAGAAGCAAAAATGTTCTGTTGCATCAATGACTCATTATTCATAGTAAAGAGCCGTTCTGCCCACTGACACACTGTACGTTTTTCCCTCTGTCTGTGAGTATCCAGCTGTATCAGAGACACATCTGAAAATAAAAGACATCCATATTCAGGACTTGCTCAGAGCGAGGCATATATATTTCATATGCCCTTCAGCAAAGATTAAAATGAAACAGGAGCAAAGCATTCACCTCAATGCCAATGTACTGCTGTAAATATTCACTTTTTCAGCATGTTCTCTCCTAGTCTAATGCCAGTTTGAACTCGATGGAAGAGGCAACAGTTATTTGAATTATAATGACGATTAGTATAGGTGTTCTTTGTCTACATACTAAATCAAAACACCACATAACCAATAGTATAAAATAAATTAATTAGTGTGGAATGTATTTAAAAATCAAGGATACAAATGTTGAATTAGAAATACACAGTAAAGGTGATTTCCGTTGCATTTAATAAAAAGAGTGAAGGTCAGTCTATACAATAATAATCATACACACACACTTTTTGCAGTTTTGTGTTTCTCAAACTTAGAATAAAATAAACGCTTAGGTGAAATAAACACTGTCCCTCAATATTAGCAGAATTTACACTATAACCAATGTTTTTTTCCACTCAGGTTGTCACATTTATTTATATAGCTCTTTATAAAAACAGATTTAGTGCACTTGGTTTAGTGACAACAGTGTCAACTGAAGAGCTTGAAGTGAAACATGAGGCTTGTGAAAACATAAAATTCATGCTTAACACTTAAAACATATATTTGTAGTGTATGATTTCCAAGCTGTGATTTTTCTGAAAGTATGCAAAAAAGTAAAAATACTTTATTTATTTATTTTTTCAACAATTAAATTTCACCTCCACTGCAGAATGAGTGATGGAAATGAGATTGGCTCCAACACTCTCATGGCAATTTTGTTACTATTTTACATTTTGCCAAATTGGTAGCTAATTTATGGAAGCCTGTCTCTGCTACACACTTGAAAAAAATTATTTGTAATCTGCTTGGGTCACTGATCAGCAGATTACAAGGAAACACACATCGACCATCGGTGTCAGTTTTAAGGATTTAATTAATTAATAATTTAAAAAAAATCATACATTTATGTACGAATCTCATCCTACAAATTCATACAAATTTGACTTCATCAGATAGTTAAACTTTCTATGGTTAAGCGTCAGGTTGATTGATGATCATATACATCCATGTTAGACATTGTTCAGAGACAAACTACTGCAAGTATGAGATGTGCATCTTAAGTTCACTTTCCTAAAGTCCACAGGGCCTGAATCGCCCATAGCTGAAGAAACACTCTTCTACAGACTGAAGACAGTAATGAATACGCCTCTGAACATAAACGCCACGACATGCTGACGAATAATTAGGTTATTCCAGTCACTGCTTCCAGACTCTCCCACATCTCAACTTACTCGGATGATTTCAAACGCTTCTATCCATCCTCTCCTATTTTCAGTCGGCAAACCTTATTACGGTGAGAGAAAAATATGATTGATGTCCCGCACCCCCCCATCTACATCCCTCGCAGCAGATATGGAAATAACAAGGCAAAACATAAATGTAAATTAGTGGGAGTTGCTTTAGGTAAACCTTGAGCTGTCTGTGAAGACGACTGGTTTCACTCTCAGAATGCTAAGCAGCCGCAGCCGCAGCCGCTCGTAAACAAACCGGCCTCTATTCAATTTCAATGGCCGTAATTAGAATGAATGAGACACACGCTTCATGCCGAGAACAGGAGTTCGTCAGGAGAAGAGAGCAGCAGAAGGAGGCATGAATGGCGAGATAAAGGCCCTAAAAGTGATCTCCGCAGCTCACACGATAATGGCCAGCAGAAAGGATAACAATGCTTTTTGATGGACTTTCAGTCTCGTAACTGGATCACAGCGTGGAGTTTGCCAATTCGCCTGCTGTATGTCTGAGATACTGTTCGCAAACAATGTGAATTTGATTTGCCCACATGCATTCACAACAACATGTGCCCTAAAATGTGATATGCATTACAACTGGTACCTGTGCAAAGATACAATCAACATAATGGACCACAATCACTTTCTGCTGCTTTTTTAAATATTGGTCTGATGGACAGGAAACAGGGAACTCATTTAAATCACCTAGACTAAGATTACATATACAGTACATATAAATCTGGTAGTTTGGGAATATTTATAGATAAAAAAAAATAACTTTAGATTCGTCTAAATTATGTAAGTGTGCATTTTTAACATTGGTTGTGGTCAAATTGTTTTGTGGACTCTCGTGGTAATAGTCTGGTGTGTCTTTCATTTCTTTGGCGTTAATTTATTTATGTATGTATGTATTTATTCATTTAATTTAATTTAATAACTTTATTTGATCATGTGAAACTGAAGACTGGAGTTATTATGCTAAAAATTTAGCTTTGATCACAGCAATAAATTACTTTTTAACATATAGTCACATAGAAAACAGGTATTTTAAGCTGTAATATTATTTCACAATATACTGTATGTTTTATGTTTAATTTAAATGCTTCTTACAATATATTTCCCTCCTGCAGAGATGCAGTGGCATCAAGAGCACAACCAACCACAAATGTTATTGCTATACAATGCCACACAATACAATTTGCATGTTTTAATTCGAATCATCCCGTGTGTCATGTCTTTGACGCCTCTGTGTATTTTCAGTAGTTATTATTATTAATTATGAAATTATTTTTAGTTTCAGTTAACAATGCTGTTTCCAATAAATATACAGTCAGCCTCATGTGTCTACATTTGATGCGAGATGCAAAAATATCAGCTAATTTTTCTGATTTCAAAAACAATTTCAAACTTTAAACAAAAACACTTGAAAATCAGGGGCGCGGTCGGAGACCCCCCCCTCCAAAAAAAAAGATACAGTGCTTCCTTTGATGGCATAATGCAGTACTCATCTCATTAAGCTTTGTGAATCGACTCACAAACAATTGTACAATTTAAAACTATTGATTTCTTCTTAAATACAATGTATCTGATGTCTATTCAAATATACATTGTTTAACAGTGTTGAAAGTCCCGCTCCATTATATTATTTGCGATGCTTGATTGGATGATGAGCTCTTTTGATGAAGTTCTTGTTTCCATGGTAACAGCAATTTCTCTGATTGGTGAATCCAAAGAACAGGCCTCTTCAGGATTACGACTAATTCTTCACCAGCTATTAAACACAATTAAAAAAAAAGTTGAAATCACTTGGAGCCCCAAAGCTCATGGTATGTCTGTCTTAAAAGGTTTATATGTTATTATTGTTAAATATAAATTTCTTTGTGGAGAAAATGAATGGAATTTTGACTTCTGGAGCCCAACTGTTGTGCTCTATTGACCCGCCGCTATGGCCTGTCACTCATAGTTACTGCTGTTACCAGTGCTTATTCTGCTGCTGCTGCCATCAAACATGAAGAGAGAAGCATTCAGAGTCGCAGAGCGAATTACTGCATTAAATAACATCTCGATCAAACCTGCATTTATATAGAGTTATGCTATATAGATTCCAAAAAGTTCTCCAGTAAGATTAAGCACAAAACAAACAAAAAACGTTATCACTTAGTGTAGCATGTGTACTTTTGTTTGTAGTGTATATTTGACCTATATCTGCTCAACTTAATGTCCAAACTTGACAAAACTTGAGACACAGAAATAACAGGTCATCCTGAGAATATGCACCACTTGCATAAACAAAATAAATGTCATAGTTTCCTTGAGTCAGAAATGTAACATTTGTATGACAATTTATAATAAAATGCATATAATAGAATTAAGGATTATCAAATGTTTGTAAATAAAGATTAAAATAGATGCTGAATAATATGCATGCTAAACTGCATGTTTATTACTACAGTGCACTTCAGAATTAATCTTTAAGTCTAATGAAATAATAATAAAAAAATTCTAATTAAAAAACAATAATAATAATAATAATAAAAAAATTGATTGTACTACCCAGGTGAAAAAGACGTAGTATTAAATGTATTAAAAATATACTTGAAATTTAAGTAGTATGTTTATAATACATTTGTATTCCCAACATGCTTATTTGAAGTGCAATAAAAATATATTGAATTGCATTTTAATATATTTCTAAAAAGTATACTAGAACTACTTTTGTATTAAATATATGCTTAGTTATACTTCTAAGAAATATGCTAAACAGAAGCATACTTTTAATGTATTTATAAAAAGTATACTAGAAATACTTTGGTAATAAATATATGCTTAGTTACACTTTTAAGGAATATGCTAAACACAAGCACACAACTATTATTAAGCATTGCGATATTTAAAATATGCTGTTTAATATGTTGTTCAGTTTTACTTAAAAGGTTGTGCTACTTTGGTTGATTAGGCTGTTGTTCATTACATGATACATTAATTGTAATAAGCTAGGTGTTTATACATTTGTTCAAGCTTGACGCCTTTATTTTCTAATATATATTTCTGAAATTCCCACAAGGATTTCAACATCATATACGAAAAAAACAAAACAAAACAAAAAAAAACTTGCGTTTACTTGTTTAAATTCAAACAACCCACTGACTAAACCTGATTGGTTCCAGAGCCATTGAACGGCTCTGATTGGTTCGTATGATAATGAGCTCACCCCAGAGAGCTTCGTATATAAAATATGATGTGCGTGCAAATGTCTCTTGAATGTGAATATAAGTCTAAATTTAAACAGTATTATATAGAGCGATCCTTTAGGGCACTTGGAGGAAACCACACAATTCATATGGATTACTTTGGCGATGTTTTTTTTGCGATTTCAACTTTTTGAAACGTAAACATCTTTGGTGAATCTTCTTTCATCGGAGGGACATACATCTCTCAGATTTTTATTAAAGGAGTTATATGATGCTGCTAAAAAGAACATCATTTTGTGTATTTGGTGTAATGAAATGTGTTTATGCGGTTTAAAGTAAAAAAAACACATTATTTTCCACATACTGTACACATACTGAAACGTGTCGATTTTTACAAAGCTCATCGGTCTGAAAAAGGGAGGTGTGCTGTGATTGGCCAGCTATCCAGTGCGTTGTGATTGGCCGAATACCTCAAGCGTGTGACGGAAATGTTACGCCCCTCACCATACTGTGATGGCGTGTCCGGCCGGAGCGACGACTCAAAAACATTAAAACCCATTACAAACGAGGCATTTGTTGCATCCAGTGGGGACATAATTACTAATTATAATGACTTATACTGTCTTTTTATGCGTGGCGTTGCATCGTTCCACGTAAACATAAAACCCTGTCTGCATTTGTGATCAGAGAAATGACAAACAACAAGTGCTACTCCACACTGCCCAAAACGCACGTTTGAATCATCAGTGGCAAATGATAAAAGAAAACGTACTTACGTGAGTCAGAACTGCCGGCATTTTAGTCTAACGTTACTCTCCCAGGATCAGTAAACAGTCCTCCATAAAATGTGCCGGCGATCCACAGCACTAAGTTGAAGTATTCCCTCACCGACCAGCACAGATCAGTTCTAGGCATGACGAAGGAGATATCGTCCTCTTTTGGAAGAACAAACAAAGTAGTTTCGCTTTCACAACGAAAAACACAGCGGCCTAGCGTGAGCGAAAGCCCCGGCTTCGCGTGAGCTGAAGCCGGGCAAGAGTGAGCTGAGGCGGCGGGGT
>NW_015505997.1:469032-471381 GCF_001515645.1 Sinocyclocheilus grahami
ACAGCACCCCATATTGACAGCAAAACACAGAATTGTTGACATTTTTGCAGTTTTATTAAAAAAGAAAAACTGAAATATCACATGGTCCTAAGTATTCAGACCCTTTGCTCAGTATTTAGTAGAAGCACCCTTTTGATCTAATACAGCCATGAGTCTTTTTGGGAAAGATGCAACAAGTTTTTCACACCTGTGTAACGAATCAGCTCATGTGAAATATGAATAATTAACCATAACTAGTTATAATTAATTATGATTATTTTAGATCCGCTGTAGATATTTAGTTGACCTCTCAGGGTCAACTGTCTTGTCAATTCTAAGAACGTTAATTTTCTGGTTAAGGGAAATAACTTTCTTACTGTACAATTCTACAAAAGCTTGTAGCGTAAATCTGCATGATTAGTGACTCCGGTTATGAGCAAACAATGAACACGTCAAGTGTGATACAAGTAAGGTTTTATTAACTACATAAACACTTAAACTAGTCCAACATACTACATAAACACATAAACTGGTCTAACATCCTACATAAACACATAAACTGGTCTAACATCCTACATAAACACATAAACTGGTCTAACATACACATACACACACACACACACATACAGTTGGTATAGGAAAGGGTTAAAGTTTAGCTCAGTACAGAAAGAGACATAAGGAATGACATTTATGGAACCATTTGCATATTCAACAGATCTAAGCCTGAGTGATACGTCAGATTCTGAGTTCAAACACACCTTTGTAAAAAGGTGTAACTGATACTTAATGTATCAATTAATAAGACTAAGTTTGATACTTGCGAGTCTCGGCTGTCTGAAAGAGATTCCTGATGCAATCTTAAGGCCCAAGATCTTGCTGAAATTAGTTGATGAAAAGAACCAGTTTGAGTCAGAGAATCTTTGGTGAATGGAAAAGTCAAGGCCGAAAGGCCTGGCACAATGCTTTGGTATCCTGCAGCGTTTTCTCACATCTTCATCTGCATCTGACCGAACCACCGACTGGGGCGGGTCTCTGGAGTGTGGCCTTTAAGGTCGGAGAAGATCCCCGCCTTTCAAGATGGGCTTGTGTATTTGTGTATTGTGTATTATTTGGTGTATTTGGTGTAATGAAGTGCGTTTATGCGGTTTAAAGTTAAAAAAACACATTATTTTCCACATACTGTACACATACTGAAACGTGTCGATTTTTACAAAGCTCATCGGTCTGAAAAAGCGTGGTGTGCTGTGATTGGCCAGCTGTCCAGTGCTTTGTGATTGGTTGAATGCCTCAAGCGTGTGACGGAAATGTTACGCCCCTCACCATACTGTGATGATGCCGTGTCCGGCCGGAGCGACGAGACAAAAACATTAAAACCCATTACAAACGAGGCATTTGTTGCATCCAGTGGGGACATAATTACTAATTATAATGACTTATACTGTCTTTTTATGCGTGGCGTTGCATCGTTCCACGTAAACATAAAACCCTGTCTGCATTTGTGATCAGAGAAATGACAAACAACAAGTGCTACTCCACACTGCCCAAAACGCACGTTTGAATCATCAGTGGCAAATGATAAAAGAAAACGTACTTACGTGAGTCAGAACTGCCGGCATTTTAGCCTAACGTTACTCTCCCAGGATCAGTAAACAGTCCTCCATAAAATGTGCCGGCGATCCACAGCACTAAGTTGAAGTATTCCCTCACCGACCAGCACAGATCAGTTCTAGGCATGACGAAGGAGATATCGTCCTCTTTTGGAAGAACAAACAAAGTAGTTTCGCTTTCACAACGAAAAACACAGCGGCCTAGCGTGAGCGAAAGCCCCGGCTTCGCGTGAGCTGAAGCCGGGCAAGAGTGAGCTGAGGCGGCGGGGTTGAGAACGGCGGTCCCGGCGAAGGAGCGGTGAAAACGGTGAAAGCCGATCCGGCGATCCACAGCACTAAGTTGATGTATTTCCTCAGCGACCAGCACAGATCAGCTCTAGGCATGACGAAGTGGATATCGTCCTCTTTTGGAAGACCAAACAAAGTAGTTTCGCTTTCACAACGAAACACACAGCGTCTTTAGGACATGGCGGCAGTGGCAACAATACTACAGTGAGAATAAAAGTTACGCCATCTTTTTTTGCGTGAACATTTTGGCGGCGTTATGCAAATCTTCCCACATAGTGAGGTAGATATGTGGGGGCATGTTAGAACGAGCCACTTTAGGTAGGTGTGGCTGACTCTGAACTTTTATAAAGAATATCTCTTTGGATTTGAGACTTTAGTCTTTGCAAATGTACAGATCTTCTTTATGCACCAAGAGCTTGTAACACTCCAAAGAGAAAGGAAAAAATGAAATCGCATCATATGACCCCTTTAACAA
>NW_015505997.1:471902-473293 GCF_001515645.1 Sinocyclocheilus grahami
AGCACAGATCAGCTCTAGGCATGACGAAGTGGATATCGTCCTCTTTTGGAAGACCAAACAAAGTAGTTTCGCTTTCACAACGAAACACACAGCGTCTTTAGGACATGGCGGCAGTGGCAACAATACTACAGTGAGAATAAAAGTTACGCCATCTTTTTTTGCGTGAACATTTTGGCGGCGTTATGCAAATCTTCCCACATAGTGAGGTAGATATGTGGGGGCATGTTAGAACGAGCCACTTTAGGTAGGTGTGGCTGACTCTGAACTTTTATAAAGAATATCTCTTTGGATTTGAGACTTTAGTCTTTGCAACTTTACAGATCTTCTTTATGCACCAAGAGCTTGTAACACTCCAAAGAGAAAGGAAAAATTGAAATCGCATCATATGACCCCTTTAAAATATCTCAGCATTTCTTTTGAAGATGAACGACAGTCTTAGATGATTTGGAGCATCTTAAGGGTGAGTGATGACAGAATTCAAATTGTTTTGGGGGAACTATGAAATTATTTAGAAAATATAGCGGTATGTTCTTATTTTTACTAGCTTCTGCAAGCGTGTATGGCGTCTGGCTTTTGGAACCTCACTGTGACTTCAGGTAAGATTTAATTAACCTTATTTGTCTGTGCCAGTCGAGTTTTTGACACATGCATTGGCAGAAAAAAAATATATAATAAAATTAGTCATTATAACATGTAACGTTACAACATTAACATTCTTTTATTTGCAAAATGAAGTTGTGTATTTATTTATTTCTGATTTCCTGAACAATTTGGCTTCATTGTAATGAGATTAATGATCTTTGAAAAACCATGATTATGAACATACAATTACTTTGTCTTGAGCTGATTAGCCAACTGTGGTAGTGTTCGTTGATTGGTGTTTATATTTGTTCAAGCTTGACAACCTTATCGCCTTTATTTTCTAATATATATTTCTCATTACAGATAAGAACAAAGATTAAATTGTAAGAATATGAGATGCTCTTATATGAGAGCATACAGTACATCTGAAACTGCTGAGGCTGGGAAGGTTTTTGACTATATTACCGACCAGGTACATTGTTCTCAGCATACTGTCATTCTTAAATAGAAAACAAATCATCAATCATCATTTGCTTTTTTGTTTGTGTGTGTGTGAAATATTAACATTGGTTGTTTTGCAGATCAGCTGCTATAGAAGACAAACTGAAATCTGAGTGCAGAGACAAGCAAATGAATAGTAAGTATATTTTCATGTTGTAGCACCTCTGTTATAGAGATTTTTGAATCAGGCCTAATGGAGGGTGATTTGGTCAATCTTGGAAGAAAAACGTTAGCAATGTGTCCATTCCAGCTGGCTAATTTGTGCTTGCTTTCAGTCATTCATGTAAAAATCTGTTATTTAATTTAGT
>NW_015505997.1:473582-496971 GCF_001515645.1 Sinocyclocheilus grahami
TTTTTTCTTCAGAAAATTGCATTGTAATTTTTATTTATTCATTTATGTAAAATTCTGTACTTTTTAGTAAGGCCGGTATAACTGAAATGTTCTACAAATGGAAAAGATAGCTCCGCCATAGCATTTCAGTCTTTTTTTATTTATGTTCTTTTATAATGTATTAAAATGTACTTGAGTATGTTTGTAGTAATACAAACATACTATAAACATACTTGTATTTCAAGTGCATTTTTAATACATTTAATAGTATGTTTTGTTTTGTTTTTCACCAAAGTATATATGCTGCTGTCCTTTTTTAGTGTACTTTATGAATATTTGTAATGTACACAACAATATATAATACATTAAAGTTTTCTAGATATCAAAGTGTGTATGTGTGTGTATATACTGAAAAAGCAGCTTTATAATATACTAGTAGTGTAATGCTAATGCATTTCCAATGTGCTGAAATACAATTGAAATGTACTTGAAGTACATTAAAACGATGCTTCAAATATACTCTAACTGTAGTTCATGAAGTATTAAAAAAACATTTTAAATGTATTTTAAGAAAAACACTTAAATTGCACTAAATATACTTAAAGTGGTTCCAATTTAACACAATTGAACACAATTTCAATATATTAAATATATTACAAATAGATTAAAATCTAACTTAAACATATCTTGAAATACACTTAATATACTTACAGTTGTTTCAAAATAATACATTTAATATGCACTTAGTAGTATAATTTAAATATAGTAAGTATGTCTGAAAAAGCACAATTTAAATATATTTCTTTTTCACCTGGGTAAATTAGGCAAAAAAACATGTTTAGTGTTTAAACTGAACACAGATGAAATGTTTTAAATTAAGGCCCATTAAAATTCATTAAAACAAAACTAATTTCATTTAAATTCAGTTAAAAGACATGTATTTTTAATTAATAGTCTGGTTAAAATTTAATTACAGTGTGTTTAACTAAAATACACTTTAACAGATTGTTGAAATATATTTTAAATATACTAAATTGCAACCTTCTTATTAATCCTTTCACATGTGAGTTTAAAATATACTAGCTGAGCCCTCAGTGTGAGTTTTTTAGGAAACCGTTATTTTAGAACGTATCGCCTTATTGTTTTTCATGGTGACGCATCATGCTTGTCATGTGACACACCGCAGCCACAGTAGCGCTGTATGACACATGCATCGCTTTTATTTCGTTTCACAAATGTGTTAAATATATTATGTAATATCTGATATTTTGATTCTCAAATATGTGCAAGTAAATGTATTTGGTGCTTTAAACACTTTTATAATGACCGTGTTAATTGATCTATACTGGGTGATGGGCGCCGCCATGTTAGTTCGAGCTGAATCCGAGCTGTGGGATTAACAACACATAAATTCATCCTCTCCTCTGGATAGTCAGTAAAGTAAGCCTCCGGTGAACTGGGAGAAAAATAGAGTAAACTTTATTGTTATCTACACTATGTGTATATGATATCAATAAAACATTTCGTCAGATTATATTTGTAAGGATCATTGTTGCTGCTTCCATATACATCAGTGTGTATTATACAAACTATAAATGTATTTTTTTGCTAGTACTTATGTGTATTTAAATGTCTGGAACCTAAAATAAGCATTATATGGTTGAAAACACTGAATAGTTGTGATAATATGACAAGTGCTCAGCGTCCGTCTCTGGTTCCGCGCCTGCCAAAGCGTGAAAGCAGATTTGAATTCAGCAGTTGATCACGTGATGCACTGAACAGTCTAATCACACCGGTGTGATCGTATGCTCCAGGGACTAGCCTAGACTGATCGTAAGTTATGACTGTAACTATGGATCTATGAGACCGAATGATGACCGTCACCACGGTCTTACCTTGAATGATGCGATTCTGCTACCCTTCCGAGACCTAATGTAAACAAAGTCAGGTGACTGACCCTGAGGGGTTGGTTCACTATAAAACATCCGGGTGAGCAAAGCACTTCCTCTTGCCTGGAACATTTCAGTTCATCCCGAGTGACAAGAGATGGTGACGATCATCATTTGGTCAAATAGATCCATATTTATAGTCATAACTTACGATCTATTTCGACCTCACTTAGACCGTCACCACGGTCTTACCTTGGATGACTAGTACCATCTGGGTTACGAGGGGTGAGAAGCCTCTCCTTCCCCACATCCCTGCTTAGAAGCTGACCGCAGAACTGCAGGCACAAACGAAACTGGTTATGCCACATTGACCCTGTTATAACAGCAACGGTACAAGTGAACTACAAGGTGAACTCCATGAGGCCGCTGTGCATAAATCTGTAAGTGCCACACCTTTCAGTGCTGCCCATGATGTGGCTAGACTCCTAGTAGAATGAGCCACCAGGTTCCCTGGAACTGGTAAGCTCTGAGTAGAGTATGCTTGTGCAATAGCCATATGTGTCCAATATCCACTGTGAGAGACGCTGCTTCGAGATTGGTCATCCAATGCTTTGTTTTTATCAAAACACAGACACAACTGAGTATGTGACTCTCGCTATGTGAACTCCTGTGTGCGCTCAATGTATGTGCGGAGTGCTCTTACTGGGCACAGACTAGAAAGGTCAAGTCCTGTAGATAAGGAATCTGGGTCAGGTTTAAAGGCTGCAAGTTCAACTTCCTGATTGACTGTGCAAGGATTGAGAATCTTGGGGAAAATAGCCGGATTCGGCCAGAGAGAGACCCCTGAGTAATCTGTTTTCCATCTCAAACAATTGTCACTTACTGACAAAGCATGTAGTTTGCCCACTCTTTTTGCTGAACTGATAGTCCTTTCTTGGGGGCCTGAGCCCCTGGGATTCCGCTTTCTCTGCGGTGCATCCCTAACTGATGACCGGGACTAAGCCACCTGTTTGCGCCATGGTTCCCCCCTGCACTTCGACTGTTGTCAAATCTCCGAAAATTACTATTCTGTCTTCCACCAAACTCCCATGGTTGTGGCCGATTAAAGTGGGGAGGCTGAGGTGACTGACAGCCTTGATATGACTGTCTAGTTATCCTAGAGTGACCAAATGTGTGCTGCACTGACTCTATTCTACAACACGTTTGTTCTGCTTTGTCAAGCATTGCTTGAGAATCTGGGTGAAAACCCCGACCAGGAGTAACTGGCATGTAAGTCAGTTCTTTTCCGATATTGTCAGGCAGGGAGGTTTGTGCTAACCAGATCTGTCTACGAGAAAGTATTGCAGATGACATAGAGGCACCAATGTCCCTAGTAAGCTGTGCATGTGTAGCAAGGGCTGCATCCACCAAACCTAAAATGTCCCGATCTTCCCGACTTATAATTTTTCTCAAAGCAGCCAAAATTATGGCTAGTGCATTACCAGACCGGGCCGCACGTGTGGCCGCATTATAAGTCCGACACACCAGATTATCGGTGACCATCATGAGGATGCAAAGTAGCATGACAGTAACATCAGAATGGTTGACTCCTGATTGTTGAATATCCAGTACAGCTGCATACAGCATTACACAAATAACACACAAAATATAAATACCTTACTCCTGCGAACAGGAATTTGTTAGCAAGTAATGTGTGCAAACACAACCAAAAGCCAAATAAAATCTCACTCAATCCACTGTGAATAGTATCACAGTGCAAGCATGTTAATTCTCAGTTCGTTCAGTCAATAAGACAAACTAGATCAATTAGGAGGTACCGATACATATTCTATGCGTGAACGCACAGAACAATAGGGGTGTATTCCGGAAAGCGGGTTTTGTTAAAAACTCAGAGTCTGCTAACCCCAGAAAAGGGAAACTCAGGGTTTTTGGTTCCAATAAAAGACAAAACGAAACCTTTTGGTAAGTTACCATAGTAACTTACTCTGTGAACCTAACTTGGTTGGGAGCAGGTTTTCTTCTGTAAACCCAGAGTTTCTTTCAGTCTCCTCCCCATTTTTTAAAGCGTAAGCGATGTTTAAATACCTCATTCATTTATTCATTCAAGCTGCAAAAATGCTTTTATTGCTGAGATTCTTGCCTTATTTCAGGTAGCCTATAAATATCTAAAATTCTTAAATCAAGATGAATTTTCTATCTATCCATCCATCCATCCATCCATCCATCCATCTATATATATATAGAAAATAGAATACAATATTTAGTCTTTTTTCCTAGGGGGAATAAGTAAAATTATCTGCCAGTAGGGTAAGAAAAATAATCTTAATGCAAATGGAATCAGGATTATTTTTTTCTGACCGCACCACTTTCATTTTCATCATGCAGACACTGTAAATGTGACAAAAAATGGCATGTTATTTTACACGGGATCCTGTAGATTGTTATCAATAAGGCTGCATTAATTTGCAGGGAGTTACATTTACATCATTTTTTTAGTTTATTTCATTTTGCCATATCCACATGCGTATTTATTTGAGCGGTACCACTTTTAAATGACGTTCAATTGATAACATATTGCACATATGCATTGATTACACACATATTCTCACCATTTCACCTTCCGAAAATGAAACTGATTACCGCATGGAATGGAAGGATGCCAGATGGAAGAGTAGTGCGATATATATGCCACAACCACCACCACAGCTGTTAAATAATCACCAATTATTGACAATTAATTTGGCCATATTTATTTCCTACAAATTAAAAGCAACACTTGTTATTTTCCCTGTTGAATTTTAATATTGGTACTGTGGCCATCTCCTCTTTATCTGTCAGTGGTGCTGGTGCAGGTTCTCCCCCCATTTTACGAGTCTCTGCCTTCTTGCTGTTGGCTGAATAGAATGTTTTAGAAAGATAGAAAGAAATGTTTATTTCATTACCCTAATTAAGAAATGTATGTTGGATTAGAGAATATTTAATTATGTGAAAAGAGCATTAGACTATGTGGAAAAAGCCACTGCACACCGAAATAGACACTGAATGATATTTATTGAATATGTCAAATGTTTGTAAAGTCATGTAGCCTACACCCATGAACCTTTTACACTTGAAACTTTACTTGATTGAATTATGTTTTTATGTTTAATTTTTTCTGCTGCCAGGTTTTTTCTTCTATTTTTCTTTTTTGCCCGTGGGATACCATGAAAATGAAGATTAGTTCAATAACTTACTGTTCTGCCAGTTTTCACCTCTGATATTATAACAGTGATTAAGAATTAAAGTTACATATTGCGTAGTATGCTGAAGTCTTTTTGTCGGGTGCTGTTGCCATGGTGAATCATAATTTCGGAGTTCCATTGATAATGGCTTTTCAAAGTCGTGGTGCACGTGCTAAACTCTGTCAACGCACTCAGAATGGATTGAACTAAATCTGTTCAGCTGTTCAGAAACCAAAAACTCAGAGTTTCCCATCTTAGGGTAAGTCAACTCAGAGTTCAAGTTTTAAATCAGAGTTTGTTGAACCTCCTTTCTGGAATACACCCCTGGTGGGAAAGTCCCCCCGCTGCGAACAGCGCGGAACAGTGTAAACAAAACTCCTCCTTTAGTTTTATGAATAATAGAACAAAAAAAGCTACTTACCAATCCGTACGCTTCCAAAAGTGCCAGAATACAATCTGTTTACAAATATCAAACTCATAATTCAGAATAATATAAACACCAACCACTTACCTAAATAAATATACTTACCTACATTTTTTTACAGCAATCCTCAAGGGCACCAGGCGCCTGCACTATAGTGACGGATTGAATGGGTAATATTCCAATATCATCATATACACGTGGATTCTCCGAACCGGTCTCAGAAGAGGCGAGAAAGGCAAAGAGGAAGTGCTTTGTTCACCCGGATGTTTTATAGTGAACCAACCACTCAGGGTCAGTCACCTGACTTTGTTTACATTAGGTCTCGGAAGGGTAGCAGAATGGCATGATTCAAGGTAAGACCGTGGTGACGGTCTGAGTGAGGTCGAAATAGATCACACCGGTGTGATCGTATGCATCAAAGGGTTAAAAAAACGAATTAAATATATTTTAATATATAATAGTGTAAATGTAAGTATTTTATTATATAAAAGTGTAACCAACATTAAAATATGTTTTAGTTTAAATGTTTGTCAGTACATTCAGCAGTAACTTTAACCATATTTCAAAGACAACAGAAGTAATTATGAAATTACATGTACAGATGTACTTTAGTCTCACTTAAGTGGGTCACAAAATCACTCTTTAGCTAATTGCATTTAATGTAAATTTAAACTGTAATGCATTTGAAATCAGTTACAATACAAATATGCATTTTAGTTTTTGAAAAACGTTATATTTAATTCACACTTAAGTGTTTATTTTTAAAGTATATTATTTGTGTAATAAGTACACCTTATAAAAGTATGCTAAAGTTCACTTCTTTTTCACAAGGGGCAGTATATAGTCTATATCAAGGGTGCCCAAACTCGGTCCTGGAGGGCCGGTGTCCTGCAGAGTTTCGCTCCAACCCCAATTAGACACACCTGAACCAGTTAATCAAGCTCTTACTAGGCCAGGGGTGGCGAACTCCGGTCCTGGAGAGCAGCAACCCTGCAGAGTTCAGCTCCAACCCTAATTAAAACTCACCTGCCTGTAGCTTTCTAGTAACCCTTCAGACCTTGATTAGCTTGTTCAGGTGTGTTTGATTAGGGTTGAAGCAAAACTCTGCAGGGCTGCGGCTCTCCAGGACCGACGTTCGCCACCCCTGTACTAGGCATACTAGAAACTTCCCAGCAGGTGTGTTGAGGCAAGTTGGAGCTAAACTCGACAGGACACTGGCCCTCCATGACCGAGTTTGGGCACCCTTGATATATACTATATTTTTAAAGGTTTTTAATTGCATCTGTCAATAAATAAACACATAAGTACTTTAATGTGCATTTCCTTGAAAAGGTAACTTGACTATCACTTCTCTTGACTGGAGGAAATAACATAACCTTTCATTCTGCAGACGTTTTTTATTCAAAGCTACATGCCGATGAGGAATAGTACAACACCATTGTCAGTCTCCGTTCCATGTTTTGTGTGTGTTTTGCCCCATGTGACCCAGTTTCTCCCTCATGTTGATTGTTCATTTGATTCAAGGCGTGTCTCCTTAGTCCCTCGTTATCCTGTGTTTAAAAACCCCAGTCCTTTCAGTTAGCGTTGTCGGTTGTTGAATTGTCTTCCTGGATGTCACGCCTGGGTTCCTGTGGTTGTTTCCCTGCGTTCATTGTATTAAAGTCCATGTTGAAATTTATCCCTCGTCTCCTCGCTCCTTCGTTCCAGTCCTCATTGTGTGAAGCGTGACAACCATGAGTGCGGTGTTTTTAATTGTTGGTTTAATTATGTAATTATGTACTAAACAAATGAATTTAGCCTTTGAGCAGTTTCTCATAACTGATAAATGTTGTGCCAAGAAAATAATCTAAAGTGCATTTAACGGGTACATTAGCAACAGTGTATGGGGCTTAATGCATCCATAGTGATTCCTATTAGTGCTGAATGTGTCATGTGGTGAGGGCAAACACAAACATAATGTAAAAATATACAGTAGCCGCAAACAACAATCATCAGGATCCAAGCAGTGATGGCTCATGTGCCATGTATCATTGCAACTATTATGTGTTTTTGGAAAAAAAAACAGTCTGGAATCTCCACTGATGCTATAAGTTTGGGTTTGATCAATCAACTTACAGAAATACATCATACTTCCATAAGCGACAACTGACCGAAAAAAATTTAATAAAATAATTCAAACTGATGGAAAATATTTGAAAGACCAAAAGGGATTTATTATCCATATGGACAACATAGTATTCCTGCCCCTAAGCTGTCATTCCCATCAATTAAATTAGGTGGAATCAAATGACGCCAGACCATTTAATTGGCTTACATATCTGGAATGCTTTTATTGATCAAAATTCTGTTCCTAAATTCTTATCAGGAGGGTTTTGCGCTGATGCATGCCAAGTTGTTTGCAAATTGGACCAATGATCTAGAATGAGGTCAAAAGGGCTGGTTACACAGAAAATTCAGGACCCACTTTATATTAAGTTTCATCAACTACTATGTACTATAATTTAAATTAATCATTAATCACAATGCACTTATTGTGCAGTTACTGTACGTACATGTATTTACACTTTACTTGTTTAAAATTACCTGCTTGTAATTACATCTTTAATCAATATCTGTAGTTACATCTACAGTATAATTACTCGATTGTGCGTTTCCCAAAAGGAACTATGGTCAAAAGTTCCATCATTACCAATATAGTTCAGTGGAACTAACGACCATAGTTAGCTAACGATGCTTTTTGGAAACGCACCCTAGACCATCAAACCTGTGCCTAACTTGAACCGTATCCCACCTCAATAGCAGCAAAAGTATTTTACAACTGAACAATAACATACAATTAATTTTTTTTGACACAGTAGTTAAAGACGCCTAACATAAAGTAGGACCACAATTCAAAATGGCCAAATTTCAATATTTCTCAGGGGTAAACAAATCATATACAGATTCATGTAGCGCTTGACTCAAGGATTCAGATTGTTTATGATTCCAGAGTTAACTAAAACACAAATGTACTCATCATATTACCACCTAATGTCTGACACACATGTGTGGGGACATCTGAATACTCAAGGGGATTTGGAAACATCCCACCAAGTTTGAGACGCATACGAATTACGCCCAGACACTTTTAGGGCAGAAGAAGAATAATTGGCAAAACAGTACAAGTACAATTGGGTTCCAGCACCTTATGTGAACTGTGTAAGTTAGTCTCTCTTACAAACTTTTCTAAGTTTGAAACAGGGCTAGTTATCATCCCGTCTTGGTACATGTCTGTCATCTCATTTCACTGCAAATGTCTGATATATCAACCAACATTATCATTGAGATCTCTAAGACTGACACTTTTAGGGCAGAAAAAGAAAATCTTGCAAAACAGTACAAATACAATATACTTCCTATTCTTGGACCCCTAATAACACCAGTTCTGCACACCAGGCAGTATGAATAATTTGTATTATTGTAATTGCACTACTGCAATCTGCAAGTTAACTGTGATTTGTCTGTTATGACACTTAACTGAAACATATTTCTGCCACCTTCCTGTATAGCTCAAACAATAAAACGTTGTGCTAACCAAGCAAAGGTCTGGGGTTCAAATCTCAAGGGAATCAAAGAACTGATAAAAATGTGTATCTTGAATACAACACAAGTTCCAAATGCAATGTAAATGTAAATACTGTCTGTGCATGACCCTGATGACTATTACGGTGCACATTTAAAAAGGGATGTATTACTTTACTCATTATTTGAAAAAAAGTCACCTGATTATGGATTGTGCATTACATTTCAAACACTGATGATAAAACTAATAAGATGTATGATCTTTATCAACCAACATCCCCATTGAGATCTGTACAACTGACGGTCTCTGACACCAAGTCACTTTTAGAGCAAAAATAAATAATTAGAAAATGTAATAATAATAATGCAAATCTGTGCAAATACAATAAGTTCCAGCATCTTCAGAGGACCCTAATAACACCAACTCAGTTTCTATTATTGTAACTGCATTACTGCAATCTGCTAGTTAAATGTGATTTGTCTGTTATGGCACTTCTCTGAAACATGGAGCCACCACCTTCTTGTAGCTCAAACAATGGAGCATTGCACTAACAATTCAATGGTCATGAGTTCAAGCAAAAATTGCAAGAATAGCTAAAATGTGTATCTTGAATCCAATCTAAGGTGCTTTCGATAAAAGCATCTGCCAAATGCAATGTAAATACTTTCTGTGCACAGCCCTGATGGCTATTATCGTGTACATGTAAAAAGTGTCATTTTACTTTAATAATTATTTTAAAATTGTTATATGATTATGTAATGTGCATTACATTTAAAACACTGACAATAAAACTAATCTGACATAAAATTGTTATCAACCAACACTACTATGTGATCAAATTTGAGATCTCTTAGACTGACGTTCTCTGACATCCTGACACTTTTAGGGCAGAAAAAGTAATATTGGCAAAATAGTACAAATACAGTAGAGTTCCAGCATCTTCATAGCTTGGACTCCTAATAACACCAGTTCTGCACACCAGGCAGCCCAAATTGTTTCTATTATTGTAATTGCACTACTGTAGTCTGCTAGTTAACTCCAGTTTGTCTATTATGGTAATTTTCTGGAATAAAGTATGAACTGTGTAGGACATAATCCTTCTTTCAAACTTTCATTAGTTTCATAAAAGCCACTGCGTTCCTGTATCTCAACCAGTAGAGCATTGCACTAATGATGCAATGGTCATGGCTTCAATTTCCAGGGAGAGCAAGGATTGAGAAATGTGTAATCAGTACAAGTCACTTTGAATAAAATCATCAGCCAACTGCAATGCAATGTAAATGTCTGTGCATGACCATGATGTGTGTACATTTGAAAAAAGTCATCTGATTATGCAAAGTTTATTGCTTTTCCAACACTGATATTAAAACTAAGATGATACATGATCGCTATCAACGAACATTATCATGTCAGCAAATTCTAAAACACAAGCAGAGAACACAGATGAGCTGGTATCTCCACAGCTCTCTCTTCCACCTCCGGCCCGTCTGAAAACGTGCCCTGTTGTTTTGATGGTGGAAATGTTGGCTAAGCATCTTGGCCCGGCAGTTTACAGTTGCTCAGCTCCCTCAGGATCGGCATTGCCAGTCCATTAAGTGTGAAGTGGGATCAGGTTTTCCACCAGGCTGGGTCCAAACATCCATCTTGTCACACTTTAACAATGCACTTTACTGAAAGGCCCAGTGCTTTAGGATATCCGCTTCTTCCCCAGAGATGTGAAACGATCAGAAAAGTGTCAAAACAGCGCTGACCGGTGTCCATATATGGCTGGACGAGGCCACAGTTCAACATGCTCATCCCTGCCAGTGAGCAATGTGCGCCGTTGCGATGTGCGATTCCTACATTGTTGGTGTGAAACTTAATTTGGTCCGTGCCTGATAAAGTGCAGCTGTCTTAACGGATGGTATCAACAAGAAAAGCGATGCCTTAAAGATGTAGCAGAGTGATAATTGCTACACTGCACTTATTTAGGTTGACTGAAAGGCATCGTCTATTTTTAGCATACTTGGTGTGAGTATGCTGATGCATAAGCTACTGCAAAACCTCCTTAACTAGTTGTTCATCAGAAAATCATTGCACCACAAGGTCTAATTGTGTCTGAGCTGCCACCGGTCAAGGGTTTCTGTGCTTGATTCAGAGGGAATTGGAGGCACTCATTAAATTCAAGTCAGCTGTTGTATGAGACAACAGGACAACATCCAACACAATGTGTGCTTTCCTCTCTTTTTGCTTGTCATCTGCGCAGGTGTTTGCACGTGCATGCTCACCGAAACATGTAAAGTGGGGCAGGTGCTTTTGAAGTGGCCACTCCAACCAGCAGGACATGGCTTGTTTGTCACAAATTCTTCTCTGCTGGGTGTCCAAACTAGTCTGTTCATTCTTTCCCTTGTGAGCAAAGTGGGAATAGATGCATCTGATTAATCTGACCAACGCAGATGCACTGACAAAGGTGGGATATTCTGCTTTCTCCCTTGTGCCACGTTCAACCCGGTCCTCTCTCAATCAGGCACGAGCAAGAAAGACTCAATAGGGATGCTCTCGGCCCGGAGCAGCAAGGGTCTTATCGGTGGGAAACACAAACAAGGTTTCTTTAGCGTGCCACTAATGGTCACTAATGGATTTAGAGCTCGCCTGCCAGGCTGGGAGAAAGGCTCCGGGCCCCGTATGTCCATTTATACAAACAAGTCTGATCAAGTGGGCCTGAAATGCTCCCTGACTATGCCGCATACTGTAGGAGTCATGAGCGGGAACATCTACAGCCATTACGACACAGGGTGCCTTTATCAACGGCACAAATTCAGCACAAACCCAAGCACCCAAGATGCGCCGCTGCCATTATGAAGCAACTCAAAGCCAGTGCCATTCATTTACAGCATCTATGTTAGAAAGAAAGCCGGCTACTTTGACAGCTAGCAGTATCTTTGGCATTGCAAACAAAATTAAATCAATTTTAAGTGGTGCAATCTGGAAGAATATCTGCAGCGGATGCCATTCAGACAACAAATACAGCAGCGAATCTGCAGATGCACTCACCATTGATTGCACAGATGACTTTAGCATCCTTAAGTGTAAGCGAGTACGTGCCTTTCCTGAGTTATGGCATGTGTGCTGAATGCCATATCCATCTGTCTGCTTTGCACCACCGCCTGAGTGTTGGGAATTCTGCTCCCTCTTAAACGTGAAGCCAGCGTGTCAGCCCTAATCGAGAAATTGTTATGGAAAAGCTATTCTTTCTCAAGTGCTGCACTGTCAAAAAATCCGAACAAGGAGAATGATGGAGGGCCATAAAGCAGAGAAACATCTGATTACCGTGGCCTGCTGCAGTGTGGAGATGCATGACTTCAAACATGAAATCACAGACGAGATTGCACTGCCAACGCAAAACACTCCAAACAAGATGGGCACTTTCTGGTGAAAGCCATTCCTCAGCATTATTGATTAATTCCTTGTGAGAACTGAATTAGATTCGATCCA
Organism: Sinocyclocheilus grahami; assembly: GCF_001515645.1. NCBI lineage: Eukaryota > Metazoa > Chordata > Actinopteri > Cypriniformes > Cyprinidae > Sinocyclocheilus > Sinocyclocheilus grahami. Next base: position 486,132 of record NW_015505997.1, read on the forward strand.
ATTTGCTTCACCACACACTCACCCTGCAGGAGAACACACTTTTATTTGCATGAGGAGGTTCAGGTGGAGAGACAAGTGTTGCTAAAACAGATTCTGCAAATGAAGCACATGAACAATCGCTGTGCTGTGAGCTAACGATGATCCGGAGGAGACTGATGTGCCGGGGAACCTCGTCGTATGGATGCCAGTACAATTCTGCTTGCATTTCATAGATCTGTGGTTATGTCTCAAAGAAAACCTGCATTTTTTTTTAAACGCATTGGAAGCATGCATACCATGATTTATTCTGGCATAAATTTAATTTTAAAGATTAATTGTTGCGCACAGAAGTCAGAAACCAACACGCTGACAGACAGCACCAAGTTGGCTGCCAGATTTATCCTTTTTTATATGATCGAAATTATAGCATATAACGGACAGTCTGACTATTTCCAACAGCCTCACTATAGCACCTTTGCTGCAAACATCCACACATGACATAGAAAGCTCCATCTTCTCAAGTTTTGCCAGGAGAGCCTCACAGAGTTTTGGTCTGTCACGGCAAAAATGTTAAGGGAACATAAATTATTTTTGAGACTTCTGGTTGTAGCAGAAAAAAGCAGAAAGTTATTTAGTCATTTGCTACAAGCAGTTGAAGAAATTAATATGTTAATATGTGATTTGGAAGTTTATTCACTCAGAAGGGTATTAAACCGTCACAAAGGTTTGGGGTCAGTAGAATGTTTAAAATGTTTCTTTGTAAGTAAATAATACTTTTATTTATCAGGGACATATATATTAATTCTTTCATGAATTGAAAACTGTGATACACTACCATTGAAAAGTTCAGAGTAAATAAGATTTCTGTATTTATTTATTTTAAGAAATTAATACTTTTATTCATCAAGGACACATTCAATTGATCATAAGTGACAATAAAGACATGTTACAAAATATTTCTATTCCAAATAAATTCTGTTCTGTTGAACTCTCTATTCATCAAAGAATCCTAGGGAAAAAAAAATGTATCATGATTTTCACAAAACTATTTGGCTTCAACATTGATAATAATCAGAAATGTTTCTTGTGCAACAAATCAGCATATTATAATTATTTCTGAAGGATCATGTGACACTGAAGACTGGAGTAATGATGCTGAAAATTAAGCTTTGATCATAGGAATAACATTTTAACATATTAACGTAGAAAACAACTGTTTGAAATTATATATATATTTTTCTGTTTTTATTGTATTTTGGATCAAATAAATGCAGCTTTAGTGAGCATAATCATTCAGCTAAACATCTGCTTTTGCTTTCCACAATATGAATAGTAATAAATGGCATGATGACAAAGCTGAATTACTTCTTTATCTTGAAACCTGATTAAAAGTTTTTTTTAAAATCTTTAATCATTAATTACAACACAGAACCTTTATCATAGCTGCTTGTGCAAAAAGGTTACAAATAATAGTCAATGGACTGAGCTAAATAACAAATGGTGAAGAGTTTATGGTGGTGTCATTAAACGTCTCCGGAGTTGTCTGGACGTGTCTAATGACTGAAGGCATTAAATGACAAATTGCCATCAGTTCCAGCCATTTAAATTAAAATGTTCTCAGCTGATGTACGGCAGAACTGTCTCAAGCTAAAGCCAGATCTTTTTTTGTTTAGGCTCTTCAGACGCCCACCACACCTTCTGTGCTTAGTATGAGACATGTGACAGAACAAATGCATCTGACTCAATACTGGCCAGCTGTTGTACATGCGTGCTGCCAGAGTGGGTGGTCCATTAAGCAGCATCTGCAGCAGGACTGGATCTATCTCCATATCCCTCGACCTTTACCTCTGGAGGGGAAAGTCAATGACTTGCACAGCGCACAGTCGAGCTTCAAACAGGCCAAGCGGAACTGCCGAACCAACGTCGATATCATCGTGATTTGTTTCCTTAGTGCAGGATATCATTCATTTGCTTTAATGTACTGAGTGCAGAGACACCAACTCAAGACCAAGAAGAGCAGTGATGGAGAAACATATTTATTATTTGTAATGAAATTTCATATATTCATTTGTAATTGTAGGGAATTAATGATTATTACTACATTCAGGTTTTGCGAGGACTCGGATCTGAATGTCCCAAGTCCACCTAAATTTTTTCAGAATCTGCAAAATGACTGCATTTATCAAATCTCAAAGTATGCTATTTAATTAAATTAAATATGCCGTCTATGTCTGAGAGTGAAGCGCAGCACTGTGCTCATTTACATGAAAATCGGACAAAATTTACACGAGCATGATATGGTATTTTCAGTATATTGGAGCGACTCGGTTTACAGTAAATGGTGCTCCACACAAACTCATCTCCACATAATTATTTTTTTAAATGCATTCTCACACCATCCTCCCAAACTTGTAATGTGAAGAGCTTCTAAACAAGCTTTCCATTAAGAGAAACTTTAAGGACTCCCTGTGGTTTCCCATTAAAATAAAAGCTTGATAGTTTAACGCTTGAACATAAAGAAATTAAGACAGTTGTACTGTAGAATAAGATATAATAATAAGATATAATAATATTACTATTATTATTATTATTATTATTACTATTATTATGTTTATTATTTCAATAATATTTACTAATATTACATATGACTACTATTTTTTGTTTTGCAAATACTTTTTAAATATTTGTTTAATATTATAATTTAGTAATGATTTTTTCACACACACACACACACACACACACACACACACACACACACACACACCATGGTCAGTCTGAATACTTGATAAATTTTCCTCAAATTGTGCAGCTTGAAAGCTATTATCTAGAAAGTAATTTAAAACAGTTTATCTTGAGATTTTCCTAGAGAGATCAGATAGTTTTATTCTTATTTTAAATTAGTTTTTATTTTTATATTATCCTTTTTCATTTTAATACAATTTTAGTAAATTTGTTTAGTCATTTTAATTAGTTTTTTATTTATTTAATATATTTATAATAGCCTAAGCCTGCGCTTACCAATCACAAATCCGAAAGGACTTTTTGTTATTCCCTGACCAATCCTGTATAGCATATTATATTAAAAATAAGATTTGGCTAATTTCGAATGAATAAATACCTAAAAATACAATAACACGTTGTTTCCATGGCACTTATTATAGTGACACAGGGTTTTCCAAATCTTTAAATACAGAGAAGTGCATGATGTTTTCAAAGGACAGTACAGTAGCTATGTGTTTCCTTCATTTCCAGCTGAACATGTACAGTAGAACATCAGTAAGAACACACACATTTGCTGCAAATTAATATAACTAATATAATGTCATTGCATTTACTGTATGTATCGATTTAGGTGATTGGAGTGTAACGAAAGGCTTCACAGTACCGTAGTAAATGTGCTAATGAAATATTAGGAACAGTTCTGTTCACTTACACTAATGTTATCAACTGTAATCACTTTGAAATGAAGTTTTTCGCTTTTCAGCGACTGTTAAAAGTGTTTGCCTCCATGCTGATTCAGCCTGCACACTTCACGTTACTGTGTAATTTAAATTTTTTTTTTTGAGAAAATGGCTTTGCAAAGCTTCACAATGTCACACTTCATTCCAGCCTGTGTTGGAATAATATCCGTTCGGTTTTTACCACTTTAGGAACACAGCTGATTGAAAATTGCACTGTTTATGGAAATTTCAATTCATATGGGTCAGACTGTAAAGCTTGTCTAAGCGAGAAATAGTAATGGAGTGGGCGGGGCTTAGTGAAGCATCGAGAGAAAAGTCTGGAGCAAAACCAGCAGCAAGTGATGTGACCTGCAAATGTTTGCCTAAAACATTCATTAGTACAATATGCAAAAGTAACTAGAACAATATACGGTGGATAAATCATAATATTGCGCTGCTTTCAACTCGTCGTGCATTATTTTGCTCACTAATCATACTCAGCAGAACAATATGTTTCAAGTTTATTAATGTCAGCTCTAAGACCAGCATGCACTGTATCGTAACATTTTATAATTACCCTTTTGAGAATACATTACTGTGGCTGTGCCACCGAACATAACCATTTATTTATATGACTAAAATAACAATTTTTCTTTCTATTTCATAACAGCTAATGACCAATGACTAATTGCCACAATAATACAAGCGCCGGGGCTCACAATCGCCGCTGTCCTTATCAAAAACATACACTACAGTTACAGTACATACTCTCAGAAGGAGAAATCAAAGGCCCAGGATAGAGGGCATACTGGCGATTCTAGGAATCTCAGCAAAATACTTTTAGCAGAAAAATGCCACCTCAGCAGCTTTAAGGAGTTTTTCACTGAATGAGACAATATGAAGAGAGTCAAATGGCTCATTATCCATGTGACTTGGAGACAGATCTCAGTGGATCATCACTGTTTGGCACTAAAGGAACAAAACGGCAGATGACAGTCTGTGTTGAGCAGCACATCACCTCAGCATCAGTTATTTTAGTATCATTCATACATTATACTTTTTTTTACTAAGTTTTAATATAAACACTCAAACTTAGTGTGTGTGTGTGTGTGTATATATATATACACAGTTAGGTCCATATATATATATTGGGACACAACTTTTTATAATTTTGGCTCTGTATGCCACCAGAATAGAATTAAAATGAAACAATCAAGATGAAATTGAAGTGCAGACTTTAAGCTTTAATTCAAGGGGTTGAGCAAAAATATAACATAAAAAGCTTAGGAATTACAACCATTTTTATACACAGTCCCCCCATTTTCAGGGGCTCAAATGTAATTGGACAAATAAATATAATCATAAATAAAATTTCCTTTGCAGGCAATGATTGCCTTGAGTCTGGAACTCATGGACATCACCAAAGACTGGGTTTCCTCCATTGTGATGCTTTGCCAGGCCTTTACTGCAGCTGACTTCAGTTGTTGTTTGTTTGTGGGTCTTTCTGCCTTTAATTTTGTCTTCAGCAAGTGAAATGCATACTCAATCGGGTTGAGATCAGGAGATTAACCTGGCCATTGCAGAAAAATCTACTTTTTTACCTTCAAAAACTCCTCCGGCTGCTTCTGTCCTTTGTAACATCATGACTAAACACCAGTAACCCAGTGCTACTGGAAGCCATGCATGCTCATGCCATCACACTGCTCCACCATGTTTCACAGATGATGTTGTATGCTTTGGATCATGAGTTGTTCCTAGCCTTCTCCATACTTTTTTCTTGCCGTCATTCTGGTACAGGTTGATCTTAATTTCAGTGGTGAACCCTCTGTATTTGTTCTCTTGAAGTCTTCTTTTGATTCTAGACTTTAACAGTGACACACTTACCTCCTGGAGAGTGTTCTTCTCTTAGCTGGATGTTGTGAAAGGGTTTTTCTTTACCATGGAGAGGATCCTCCAATCATCCACCACTGTTGTCCTCCATGGACGTCCAGGCCTTTTTATGTTGCTGAGCTCACCAGTGCATTCTTTTTTTCTCAGAAAACCAAACTGTTGATTTGGCCACAACCCTTAATGTTCCTGCTATCCCTCTGATGGATTTGTTTTGTTTTTGAAGCCTAACAATTGTCTGTTTCACTTGTATGGAGAGCTCCTTTGACTGCATCATGCAAGAGCTTCCAAATGCAAATGGCACACTTAGAATCAACTCCAGACCTTTTACCTGCTCAACTGATGTAGAAATAATGAAGGAATAGCCCACATCTGTCTATGAAATAGCGTTTGAGTCAACTGTCCAATTACTTGGTCCCTTGAAAAAGTGTAAAAAAAGGTTTTAGTGTTTGGTTTCTATTATTTTAGTGCTTCAAGCTAAATGAAAAATGTTTCCCTGGCAACTAGGTGAAATATGTTTTAATAAACTGTATAAATATTAAAATAAAATAAAATAAAAACTTATTTGCTTTGCTATTTTATTTTATTTCATTTAATGATTATTTTCATTGAAGTTATTTTTTCTTACTATTTCAAATAGCATTTTATTTTAATATTTTCTGTTTTTATTTTAGTTAACAAAAATGAAAAATGTTGCTTTGGCCACTAGCTGAAATAACATGTTTTAAACATGTAAATCATATTAGTAATAAAAGTTAAATAAAATAAAATCACAGCATCAGAGCAAATATGTTTTGTTTTTAAATATTTTAATTCAGTTAATGTTTATTATATTTCAAGTAATGATTTTTGTTAATATTTAATATAATATTTTATTTTAATACTTTGTTTTCTAAGTTTCAGTCATTTTGTTGTTTTTCATCAGTTTTATTGTTTTTTTAAACATGTTTCTATAGTTGTATTACCCCCCCCCCTGTATTCTGTCCAAAACAAACCCAGATAAACACTTTTACACACAAAACATAAAGATAAACACACGATTACAATAGGATACGATTTGTAAGTGATTTTCTTTAGATTTGGTGGTTTTTTCATAACAATAAAGAATGTGTACATCTGAAATGTAAATTTGTACAGCGATATAAAAGGCTATAAATAGCATATTTTAACAACAGTAAACGACCAAATTCCACATGTGATCGCAAAAGGAAGTTATTACAAACTGGTGGTTTAAAGTGAGTTTTCAGTAAAAGTGTACTATTAATCTCATAAATGTTTGTTAATGTTTAAAATAAGATTTTACTTCAATATTTTCTGTTTTCTAAGTTTTAATAATTTTGCTGTGTTTTTCATCATTTTTATTGTTTTTTTAAAACATGTTTCTGTAGTTTTATTAACTATTAATTTGTATTTATTTATTTATTTTTATTTCAAGTAATGATAATAACCCTGCTCAGAATGATCACTAACACAAACCAATCAGCTGTGAAATTAAAGTATAATGAATAAAATTTTTTCAGAATCTGCAAAATGACTGCATTTATCAAATCTCAAAGTATGCTATTTAATTAAATTAAATATGCCGTCTATGTCTGAGAGTGAAGCGCAGCACTGTGCTCATTTACATGAAAATCGCACAAAATTTACACGAGCATGATATGGTATTTTCAGTATATTGGAGCGACTCGGTTTATAGTAAATGGTGCTCCACACAAACTCATCTCCACATAATTATTTTTTTAAATGCATTCTCACACCATCCTCCCAAACTTGTAATTTGAAGAGCTTCTAAACAAGCTTTCCGTTAAGAGAAACTTTAAGGACTCCCTGTGGTTTCCCATTAAAATAAAAGCTTGATAGTTTAACGCTTGAACATAAAGAAATTAAGACAGTTGTACTGTAGAATAAGATATAATAATAAGATATAATAATATTACTATTATTATTACTATTATTATGTTTATTATTTCAATAATATTTACTAGGATACGATTTGTAAGTGATTTTCTTTAGATTTGGTGGTTTTTTCATAACAATAAAGAATGTGTACATCTGAAATGTAAATTTGTACAGCGATATAAAAGGCTATAAATAGCATATTTTAACAACAGTAAACGACCAAATTCCACATGTGATCGCAAAAGGAAGTTATTACAAACTGGTGGTTTAAAGTGAGTTTTCAGTAAAAGTGTACTATTAATCTCATAAATGTTTGTTAATGTTTAAAATAAGATTTTACTTCAATATTTTCTGTTTTCTAAGTTTTAATAATTTTGCTGTGTTTTTCATCATTTTTATTGTTTTTTTAAAACATGTTTCTGTAGTTTTATTAACTATTAATTTGTATTTATTTATTTATTTTTATTTCAAGTAATGATAATAACCCTGCTCAGAATGATCACTAACACAAACCAATCAGCTGTGAAATTAAAGTATAATGAATACCAATTTTTGTCAACAAAAATCCATTGGTATAAAAATGTATTTTCCATGTTATTTTAGAATACCACACATAATGTTAGTGTTGCAATAACTGTGAATACATGAGCTTAGAAGCAGGACGGTTTGCACAAGACAAGAGACACAAAAACGTGTGTTCGCTGTGACCTAATGATCCAAAGTACTGTGGAGATGCGTCACACGTGTCCGGAGAAGACAGTGTGAATCATCCTGTGGCGCCTTTTTAGAAATAAAGCGGGGGAGCACAAAAACATTGTTTTATTTTAACACAGAAAACAGTGATGTTTGCGTCATAGCTCAAGAACGCTCACTAAAAATAAAATAACAGTGTTCCTGTTTGAGCTGCAGTCACAGAAAAATCACTCATGTACAACTATGCTAGACTCCACAGTACTTTCATGAATGTATATATGTAATTAATCAATTTACAAAAGTATAATTTCAACCATTGTACATGTAGGAGCAGTTAACAGCACTGCACTTATAATGGGAGTCTATGGGGCAGAGCATTCTGGCGATGTTACAGTTGCTATTATTAACCCTTCACACAATGTGTAGTGATTTACTGTTGTTTATTGTTGTTATGGCTGCATTGTTTAGCTTTCTTCTTCCTCGGGCTCAAACATATATGGCTCTATCTCAGCGCTTACCATCTCGAGTATCAAAACACATGACATGCTGTAAAAGAGGGTGTGGCTACAGTGAGATAGAGTCAACCAATCACAGCAGTGGGTGTTTACTTCTGTTTCTGCAAGAGGACACATATCTTCAAATGTAGTGTTTTTCACAGTATGGAATATGATCGTTTTCACAAATATAGGACCATTTTTGATGAAAAAACAAACAAACATTGCATACTTTATGACCTTGATTAACCAACAGTGGGAAAGTCGTGGCCTAATGGTTAGAGAGTCGGACTTGTAACCCAAAGGTTGCGGGTTCGAGTCTCGTACTGGCAGGGATTGTAGGTGAGGGGAGTGAATGTACAGTGCTCTCTCCCACCTTCAATACCACGACTGAGGTGCCCTTGAGCAAGGCACCGAACCCCCAACTGCTCCCCGGGCGCCGCAGCATAAATGGCTGCCCACTGCTGACAAAAAGTATTCTCGTAGCTTCATAACATTACGTTTGAACCACTGATGTCACATGGACTATTTTGTCCTTACTACCTTTCTGGGCCTTGAACGTGGTAGTTCCCTTGCTGTGTATGGAGGGTCAGAAAGCTCTCAGATTTCATCAAAAATATCTTAATTTGTGTTCTGAAGATGAACAAAGGGCTTACAGGGTTGGAACGACATAACATAATTTTCCCTTTGGGGGAACTATCCCTTTAAGCCAGTAATTTCTACCTTTTGCTGTAGTGTGTCAGTAGGAAATATCTGTATATTTCCAAACATTGCTTTTGCCATTAATTGATATCACCATCATCCAGTCCATCTGGAATAACATGAAGACACGGTGTGTGTGTGTTCACTGCTGTGTGTGCGCGCTTTGGATGGGATAAGTGCAGAGCACTAATTCCAAGTACGGGTCACCATACTTGGCCACATGTCACGTCACTTTCACTTTCACTTTCAAATATAAAAATCTGAAATTGCATTTCATGACCCCTTTAACACTTACATTAGTTTTTCCAGTTTAAAACTATAATAGACTATGCTATTAAATGCCAGTAAATAACAGACGGTATTGCAAATAATGGGAGAGTTTGGAACTGCCAATATGAAGTCTTGCCTGTGAAATAATCACTCACATGAAAGAGCAGTTAGTAAACAACAGAACTTCCTATGATCCAATCAATTCTAAATGAAGAAAATCAAGTCCTGTCATACATTTTTGTCTAATGTGGTAAGCAGCTTCTCTTGGATATATGTCATAATAGGTAGGTTTCTTCAAGTGCCTTGGAGATGTTGCCACTGTTCTGGATTCTGACAGTTTTTTTCTGATTCTTCATGTTATTCCAGATGGACTGGATGATGGTGATATCAATTAATGGCAAAAGCAATGTTTGGGAATATACAGATATTTCCTACTGACACACTACAGCAAAAGGTAGAAATTACTGGCTTAAAGGGATAGTTCCCCCAAAGTGAAAATTATGTTATGTCGTTCTAACCCTGTAAGCCCTTTGTTCATCTTCAGAACACAAATTAAGATATTTTTGATGAAATCTGAGAGCTTTCTGACCCTCCATACACAACAAGGGAACTACCACGTTCAAGGCCCAGAAAGGTAGTAAGGACAAAATAGTCCATGTGACATCAGTGGTTCAAATGTAATGTTATGAAGCTACGAGAATACTTTTTGTCAGCAAAGAAAACAAAAATAACAACCTCATTCAACAATTTCTTGTCTTTCGTATCAGTCTTCATCGCACATTTACAACAGTTCCATGTCGCAAATGTGTGCATTCCTTTGCTTGTAAACAAGGCGTAGCACATCCAGGTTCTTTGTCAGAATGCTGGCTCCTTTTTTTGTGAAAATATGGCCTAAGATTATGCACAGTACTCTGTATATATGTATTGGTGCTGTCAAAATTTGCACGTTAATGCAGACGATTATTTTTTTCAGAAAAATTTCAAAATTTTTTACGCAGTTAACGCAGGGGCAGGGCTAGGGTTGGCCACCCCTCTCCCAACTGCTGCTTCTGTCTCTTTTTGTATGTATTTGTTATATGAGTCACATTTCAGAACATGTCTCTGAAACACAGTGGTTTTTCAAACTGTCTTAGAGCAGCCCAGCTCTGTCTCTCTTATCTAACACAACTTATTAGTAGAGACTTTAAGACCTGAAGTGGGTCAGAATAGGTAAAAAGATGCGTGTAAGATCCACATCATGTTCAGCAGCGGCAGCTCTTAAAGTGATAGCAGCCCAAAAACCCATTTGCTGTGATGTCTGTTCCCTTTCATGGGAACTTCGAACTGCGTCCTTTAGGGGTCGCTATGGGGAACGCCTCGCCGTGACCCGTGTTCGAAGCATACATTGAAAAAAACACCAACTCATTGGCCGGCGACAGCTATGACGTCACCAACGGTGCGACTATAGTATAAATAGGCGCCGGGAGCACACATCAT
>NW_015505998.1:0-3205 GCF_001515645.1 Sinocyclocheilus grahami
CAAAATATATATTGTGTGTTGGAGTGGTCCAGACGCTACATGTGTTTGTTTGTTTGTGTGTGCGTGCATGCGTGTGTGCGTGTGTGCGTGTGTGTGTGTGTGTGTGTTCTCTCCCCATTAACAATGTGTTAAAAATTATTGCAGGGGAGCACATTGCAGTGGAGTACTTGTTGGCCCAATCCAATAGAGGCGACCAGTTGATTGCACACCACAATGACATGCCTGAAGTCCCCCCAGAGGAGCCCGAAGAGGATAGTGAAATTGACACGACTGTGTGCCATGCAGCTGACCTTAGGGCTGATGACTTTGACCCTCCAGTAGCTGTCGGGGAGGCCCAGGTGACCAGTCAGGTGGGTGACACTGGACCCAAATCCTCTGATGAGGAGGTCAATGAGGAAGAGGAGGATGACACTGCAAGTCCTAGCACATCAGGCCAGGTAATGTTACTATCATTAAAAAAAATTATCTGGTGCAGTGCAAAACACCTATTGTCAACCTTTTGTAAAGTTAAAATATATGCATGTACAATGCAAAATAATTACTACAATTACCGTATATATTTATTAGACTGTGGTTGGCGTTTTTCTCAATTTTCAGAGTGCACAGTGTGATTCCAGAGGTGTCTTGGGCTGGGAGGCAGTTGATGCCCTGGCAGCCTACCTGGTTGGCCTAAACCGAACGATCACTGCCTTGTCATCACAAGAGGAGGCCGACATAGTCCAGCTGTACATGGCTCTGCATGCCATGGACAAGGTACCATCAAAATATAGCCAGAGGGTTAAGAAGAAGGCTTTGACAGGACCTTAGAGAGCATCCAGGAAGCAGAGTGGCTCTGCTCCAGGACAGCAGGCAGCAGAGAGGTAATTTGACTATTTGGATCTTCACTAGTTTATAACCTAGTATACAGTTCATATTATATCATCCTTCTTTTCCATAGATTGTTCATGACTCATGGGCAGGCAGCTCAGGACCCTGAAATCCACAGGGTCTGTGAATGTGTTTGCCTACGGCTTTTGAAAGAGTTTCAGCAAGCACGGAACAGGCCCAAGGACACACAAGGAAAAACTCTGCCAATTCCACAATCTATTGTGGTGGTATACAGCCACTTAAAACAGCTGCTGGAGGACAGCAATGTGGTTCTAGGACAGACTAACCTGGTTCTGGTCCCGATAAACACCACTACTGTCTCCTTGTGGTGAGTCTTCTTTTATGCAATACTTTTATACAATCACAGTAGTATATCAAGATTGTACTTATAAAACCTTCCTGTACATGCTTCTTTAAAAAATGATGCTACAGTAAGTAAAGACAGTGGGCTTTAATCCACTAAAATTGCTAAATTAAGATGAATAATGTTTCTCTTGCAGGCTACTAAGAAGACAGAAACGTGTAGACAGAGACATGCTGCTGCTGGGTACTGCACTGCCCAAACAATTATATTTGGCAAAGGAGTCACTTCCTGAAGTGCGCGCACTTCCAGCTGTTCCTGCACAGCATGGGCATGAGGCCATGGTATTTCAGGAGCCAGCAAATCAGGAGGGAGAGGCCTTTGTTCGTAAGCGTATCTCCAATAGGTGCCCACTGCCCACCCCTCCTCCTGGATCTTACTCGGCATTTCCCATATACCCACCAGCACCACACTTTGCATCCCCCCTGGGTCCTACCCACCCTTTCCCAGCTACCCACCAGGTCTACCACTGCCTCAGTTCCAGCCCCCTCTCCAGTTCCAGTCCCCTCTCCAATTCCAGCCCCCTCCCCAGTTCCAGCCCCCTCTCCAATTCCAGCCACCTGATAACCTGCCACCACAAACTAGTCTCTCTACTCAGCCCAGGCAGCGCACATGGAGAAGGCAGAAAGCTGCCCAAGAGGATGAGGAGCAAGTGGCTAGAGGTGAACCACCACGGAAATGACTAGCAAAGGATATATATCACTATATCTGCAAGCAGTGTGGGCTGGCAAAAAATAAGACAACTAGCCACACTCAGCTGAAGGGCCGGTGGTATTGTCCAGCCTCAGGCCTCTCTGTTGCACAGTGGAGGGAGAATGTACAGAGAGGTCTTTGATTTTTTTTCCTTGGTGTATATAATAATGTGTATAGTTAGGTTTTTATATAGTTGCATGTAGTTCAGTTTTTAATTGTGTTTGCTGTGTGTGTTGTGCTGTGAACATTTTGTTTTCAGTTGCTATTTCCAGTTCTTAATTTGCAGTGTTTGTAAAAAAAAGAAAGACACAACTCTTGGGGTGAAATAGTAACACATCCATCCTTTGGGTGGAAGATCCCAGGTGCAAGTCCTGGAAAGAGTGTGTGGTGTGTTTGTCAGATCAGTAATTTATTATTGTTATTATCAGTTTTTATTAGAAATTATATAGTAAAAAATCAATCAAACCCTTTACTTAAATCCTTTGTGAGAGTTCATGAAGTATGATGGATTTTTTCCCTTTTCTTTCTTTCCCTCCTTTCCCCTTCTCTTTTCCCTTTCGTTCCCCCTTGTAGCAGTCCCTTTTGCCCTGTTCTTGGCCGAGAGGTTAAGGCGATGGACTTGAAATCCATCGGGATCTCCCGCACAGGTTCGAACCCTGCCGGCTACGGTTGGAGTTTGCTGTACCGGACTCTTTGGGGACAGTTGTGTCTTCTAAGGCCTTTGTCCTTTTTTTCTCTCTGCCATAATTGCTTGTGGTTTTCATCCCATAGCGTGTGTGGCAAATGAGTTTCTTCTGGGCGGTCTGTAGGAAAATTATATAAAACGTAAGAGGCATGTACTGTGCAAGAGCCCGGATAGCTCAGACGGTAGAGCATCAGACTTTTAATCTGAGGGTCCAGGGTTCAAGTCCCTGTTGTTGCCACGGGTGATGCAGTAGTTGCAGTAGTCTGCAGTAGTTGCCACGGGTGATACGATCACAGCGGCATGCCGTGATCGTATAGTGGTTAGTACTCTGCGTTGTGGCCGCAGCAACCCCGGTTCGAATCCGGGTCACGGCATCCCTTTGCCGTTGAGCAATGGGGATGGCTGAACCCTTTTTTCTACCTCATCCTTCAGCTGGATTTTGTGTTTGAAGCTTGGCCTTTGCTGATGAAGAGCATTCTTCTTGTTGCATGCTGTCGTGTCGGTCCATCTATGCTGCTGTCTGTGGTGTTTCGGCCTGCTCTTGGGGACCTTGTTCTGTGGTGTTTCGGCCTGATCCTGGGGACCTTGTGCATCTCCCT
>NW_015505998.1:5715-6173 GCF_001515645.1 Sinocyclocheilus grahami
TGGCCGAGTGGTTAAGGCGATGGACTAGAAATCTATTGCAGGTTCGAATCCTGCCGACTACGCACTCCGCTGACAGCAGTGAGGGTAAGTGGCTGTGCTTTTTTTCTTTCTTATCCCTCGCAGAGATATGCAAAATGTCCAGTCCCTCTGAAATGGAGAAACACACCGCTGGTGCTTTTTGTATTCGGTCTGCAGTAGTTGCCATGGGTGAGCCAGCGGCATGCCGTGATCGTATAGTGGTTAGTACTCTGCGTTGTGGCCGCAGCAACCCCGGTTCGAATCCGGGTCACGGCATCCCTTTGCCGTTGAGCAATGGGGATGGCTGAACCCTTTTTTCTACCTCATCCTTCAGCTGGATTTTGTGTTTGAAGCTTGGCCTTTGCTGATCGCCACCAGACAAGAGAGCAGGAAGGGTGCAGCCAGACGTAGTCGTGGCCGAGAGGTTAAGGCGATGGACT
>NW_015505998.1:6472-6920 GCF_001515645.1 Sinocyclocheilus grahami
GTGTGGCAAATGAGTTTCTTCTGGGCGGTCTGTAGGAAAATTATATAAAACGTAAGAGGCATGCACTGTGCAAGAGCCCGGATAGCTCAGACGGTAGAGCATCAGACTTTTAATCTGAGGGTCCAGGGTTCAAGTCCCTGTTCGGGCGAAGTGCAGTCTTCTTGTTGCTTGCTGTCGTGTCGGTCCATCTATGCTGCTGTCTGTGGTGTTTCGGCCTGCTCCTGGGGACCTTGTTCTGTGGTATTTCGGCCTGCTCCTGGGGACCTTGTGCATCTCCCTTGTTTGGCACACCTGATTCTGACGGTCAGCTCGTTAGGAAAGAGCGCTCATGAAGTGAACTGAGTGAGTAGAATAAGACAGACCTACGAAATGTGTAGTGCCGTGGGTCCCCAGGGCCAGCACCGAAAAACCCCATTCCAGACGATGAGACATGGCAGCCTGATTTCTC
>NW_015505998.1:7796-10000 GCF_001515645.1 Sinocyclocheilus grahami
TTAAGGCGATGGACTAGAAATCTATTGCAGGTTCAAATCCTGCCGGCTACGCACTCCGCTGACAGCAGTGAGGATAAGTGGCTGTGCTTTTTTTCTTTCATATCCCTTGCAGAGATATGCAAAATGTCCAGTCCCTCTGAAATGGAGAAACACACCACTGGTGCTTTTTGTATTCAGTCTGCAGTAGTCGCCACGGGTGAGCCAGCGGCACGCCGTGATCGTATAGTGGTTAGTACTCTGCGCTGTGGCAGCAGCAACCCCGGTTCGAATCCGGGTCACGGCATCCCTTTGCCGTTGAGCAATGGGGATGGCTGAGCCCTTTTTTCCACCTCATCCTTCAGATGGATTTTGTGTTTGAAGCTTGGCCTTTGCTGATCGCCACCAGACAAGAGAGCAGGAAGGGTGCAGCCTGAAGTAGTCGTGGCCGAGAGGTTAAGGCGATGGACTTGAAATCCATTGGGGTCTCTCCACGCAGGTTCGAACCCTGCCGGCTACGGTTGGAGTTTGCTGTACCGCACTCTGTGGAGACAATTGTGTCTTCTAAGGCCTTTGTCCTTTTTTTCTCTCTGCCATAATTCCTTGTGGTTTTCATCCCATAGCGTGTGTGGCAAATGAGTTTCTTCTGGGCGGTCTGTAGGAAAATTATATAAAACGTGCACTGTGCAACGTGCACTGTGCAAGAGCCCGGATAGCTCAGACGGTAGAGCATCAGACTTTTAATCTGAGGGTCCAGGGTTCAAGTCCCTGTTTGGGCGAAGTGCAGTCTTCTTGTTGCTTGATGTCGTGTCGGTCCATCTATGCTGCTGTCTGTGGTGTTTTGGCCTGCTCCTGGGGACCTTGTGCATCTCCCTTGTTTGGCACACCTGATTCTGACGGTCAGCTCGTTAGGAAAGAGCGCTCATGAAGTGAACTGAGTGAGTAGAATAAGGCAGACCTACGAAATGTGCAGTGCCGTGGGTCCCCAGGGCCAGCATTAAAAAACCCCATTCCAGACGATGAGATATGGCAGCCTGATTTCTCCTCAGTGGGACCGCTGTTTTATCTGCTTGCGGGGCTTGGTGACTGAGCTAGCTAGGGCTATTGATTGCAAGTGGGTCAGGCAGCAGTGTTGCACACAAACAGGGCAGAGAGTGACCTGTGTCTGTAGTCATGGCCGAGTGGTTAAGGCGATGGACTAGAAATCCATAGGGGCTCCCCGCGCAGGTTCAAATCCTGCCGACTACGCACTCCGCTGACAGCAGGGAGGATAAGTGGCTGTGCTTTTTTCTTTCATATCCCTCGCAGAGATATGCAAAATGTCCAGTCCCTCTGAAATGGAGAAACACACCACTGGTGCTTTTTGTATTCGGTCTGCAGTAGTCGCAATGGGTGAGCCAGCGGCACGCCGTGGTAGTATAGTGGTTAGTACTCTGCGTTGTGGCCGCAGCAACCCCGGTTCGAATCCGGGTCACGGCATCCCTTTGCCGTTGAGCAATGGGGATGACTGAACCCTTTTTTCTACCTCATCCTTCAGCTGGATTTTGTGTTTGAAGCTTGGCCTTTGCTGATCGCCACCAGACAAGAGAGCAGGAAGGGCGCAGCCAGACGTAGTCGTGGCCGAGAGGTTAAGGCGATGGACTTGAAATCCATTGGGATCTCCCACACAGGTTCGAACCCTGCCGGCTACGGTTGGAGTTTGCTGTACCGCACTCTGTGGAGACAGTTGTGTCTTTTAAGGCCTTTGTCCTTTTTTTCTCTCTGCCATAATTGCTTGCGGTTTTCATCCCATAGCGTGTGTGGCAAATGAGTTTCTTCTGGGCGGTCTGTAGGAAAATTGTATAAAACATAAGAGGCATTCATTGTGCAAGAGCCCGGATAGCTCAGACGGTAGAGCATCAGACTTTTAATCTGAGGTTCCAGGGTTCAAGTCCCTTTTCGGGCGAAGTGCAGTCTTCTTGTTGCTTGCTGTCGTGTCAGTCCATCTATGCTGCTGTCTGTGGTGTTTCGGCCTGCTCCTGGGGACCTTTTGCATCTCCCTTGTTTGGCACACCTGATTCTGACGGTCAGCTCGTTAGGATAGAGCGCTCATGAAGTGAACTGAGTGAGCAGAATAAGACAGACCTACGAAATGTGCAGTGCCGTGGTTCCCCAGGCCAGCACTGAAAACCCCCTTTCCAGAAGATGAGACATGGCAGCCTGATTTCTCCTCAGTGGGACCGCTGTTT
>NW_015505998.1:10868-12848 GCF_001515645.1 Sinocyclocheilus grahami
CTCTGCCATAATTGCTTGTGGTTTTCATCCCATAGCGCGTGTGGCCGAGAAATGAGTTTCTTCTGGGCGGTCTGTAGGAAAACTGCTCTTATATAAAACGTAAGAGGCATTCTCTGTGCAAGAGCCCGGATAGCTCAGTCGGTAGAGCATCAGACTTTTAATCTGAGGGTCCAGGGTTCAAGTCCCGGTTCGGGCGAAGTGCAGTCTTCTTGTTGGCGGCCTCAGCTTGCTGTCGTGTCGGTCCATCTATGCTGCTGTCTGTGGCTGCAGACCTTGTGCATCTCCCTTGTTTGGCACACCTGATGGTCAGGGAGGCAGAAATGGTCAGGGAGGCGGTCAGGGAAATGGTCAGGGAGGTGGAAATGGTCAGGGAGGTGGAAATGGTCAGGGAAGTGGAAATGGTCAGGGAAGTTGAAATGGTCAGGGAGGCGGTCAAGGAAGTGGAAATGGTCAGGGAGACGGTCAAGGAAATGGGCAGGGAAGTGGAAATGGTCAGGGAGGCGGAAATGGGCAGGGAGGCGGTCAAGGAAATGGGCAGAGAAGTGGAATTGGTCAGGGAGGCGGTCAGGGAAGTGGAAATGGTCAGGGAGACGGTCAAGGAAATGGGCAGGGAAGTGGAAATGGTCAGGGAGGCGGTCAAGGGAATGGTCAGAGAAGTGGAAATGGTCAGGGAGGCGGAAATGGGCAGGGAGGCAGTCAAGGAAATGGGCAGAGAAGCGGAATTGGTCAGGGAGGCGGTCAGGGAAGTGGAAATGGTCAGGTAGGCGGTCAGGGAAATGGTCAGGGAGGCGGTAAGGGAAATGGTCAGGGAAGTGGAAATGGTCAGGGAAATGGTCAAGGAGGCGGTCAGGGAAATGGAAATGGTCAGGGAGACGGTCAAGGAAATGGTCAGGGAGGCGGTCAAGGAAATGGTCAGGGAGGCGGTCAAGGGAATGGTCAGGGAGGCGGTCAAAGGAATGGTCAGGGAAGTGGAAATGGTCAGGGAGGCAGAAATGGACAGGGAGGCAGAAATGGACAGGTAGGCGGTCAGGGAAATGGTCAGGGAGGCGGTCAAGGAAATGGTCAGGGAAGTGGAAATGGTCAGGGAAATGGTCAAGGAGGCGGTCAGGGAAATGGAAATGGTCAGGGAGGCGGTCAAGGAAATGGTCAGGGAGGCGGTCAAGGGAATGGTCAGGGAGGCGGTCAAAGGAATGGTCAGGGAAGTGGAAATGGTCAGGGAGGCAGAAATGGACAGGGAGGCAGAAATGGACAGGTAGGCGGTCAGGGAAATGGTCAGGGAGGCGGTCAAGGAAATGGTCAGGGAAGTGGAAATGGTCAGGGTGGAGGTCAGGGAAATGGTCAGGGAAGTGGAAATGGTCAGGGAGGCGGGCAGGGAAGTGGAAATGATCAGGGAGGTGGTCAAGGAAATGGGCAGGGAAGTGGAAATGGTCAGGGAGGCGGTCAAGAAAATTGTCAGGGAAGTGGAAATGGTTAGGGAGACGGAAATGGTCAGGGAGGCGGTCAGGGAAATGGTCAGGGAAGTGGAATTGGTCAGCGAGGTGGTCAAGGAAATGGTCAGGGAAGTGGAAATGGTCAGCGAGGCGGTCAAGGAAATGGGCAGGGAAGTGGAAATGGTCAGGGAGGCGGTCAAGGGAATGGTCAGGGAAGTGGAAATGGTTAGGGAGACGGAAATGGTCAGGGAGGCGGTCAGGGAAATGGTCAGGGAAGTGGAATTGGTCAGCGAGGTGGTCAAGGAAATGGTCAGGGAAGTGGAAATGGTCAGCGAGGCGGTCAAGGAAATGGGCAGGGAAGTGGAAATGGTCAGGGAGGCGGTCAAGGGAATGGTCAGGGAAGTGGAAATGGTCAGGGAGGCGGAAATGGGCAGGGAGGCAGTCAAGGAAATGGGCAGAGAAGCGGAATTGGTCAGGGAGGCGGTCAGGGAAGTGGAAATGGTCAGGGTGGAGGTCAGGGAAATGGTCAGGGAAGTGGAAATGGTCAGGG
>NW_015505998.1:12908-19885 GCF_001515645.1 Sinocyclocheilus grahami
GAGGCGGTCAAGGAAATGGTCAGGGAAGTGGAAATGGTCAGGGAGGCGGTCAGGGAAATGGTCAGGGAGGCGATCAAGGAAATGGTCAGAGAGGCGGTCAAGGAAATGGTCAGGGAAGTGGAAATGGTCAGGGAGGCGATCAAGGAAATGGTCAGGGAGGTGGTCAAAGAAATGGTCAGGGAAGTGGAAATGGTCAGGGAGGCGGTCTTTGAAACTTTCATAGGAATTTTGCATGGGCACCTACTGGAGATCTTTTCCATTCAGTGCTTTATTCATATGGCATGTTTTCCCACTTTGCTCAAACAGTTTGGAAAGATTGTCGCCCCCGCCCCCCTTCCCTCAAATAAAAAAAATGCTAGGAATGACCCTAAAATGTTGCTTTTTTTTATTGCCTGCGTTTTTTTTTCCGCACCATGGTCAGGGAGGCGGTCAAGGAAATGGTCAGGGAAGTGGAAATGGTCAGGGACATGGTCAGGGTGGCAGTCAGGGAAATGGTCAGGGAAGTGGAAATTGTCAGGGAGGCGGTCAGGGAAGTGGAAATTGTCTGGGAGGCGGTCAAGGAAATGGGCAGGGAAGTGGAAATGGTCAGGGAAATGGTCAGGGAGGTGATCAAGGAAATGGTCAGGGAGGCGATCAAGGAAATGGTCAGGGAGGCAGTCAAGGAAATGGTTTGGAAAGATTGTCGCTCCCCCTGGATATTTAGAAAAGTATTAGCCCATTTTTACAAAATATACCACATTATGTCATGGGGACTCAAGTGGCACCAAATGCTAGGAATGACCCTAACATTTTACTTTTTTTTTTTTTTTGCCTGCGTTTTTTTTTCCGCACCATCTGTAGACTCTTTACTTTTTTTTGTCTTGTCATGGAGGTTCTTCAGCTGGTCAGGAGTGACAGATGCATCTGCCTCATGGGCTGCAATCAGTTTCTCTATAGCTGCCTGTCATCCTTTTTTAATAAATACAAATACAGTACAGAAAAATTGTACAACTTTAAATTGTACTTGAGTATAATTTTCAAGTACTTTTTACACCCCTGGGATGTGGGCTGTCAATGTTCCGCCAGGTCTTTGAGGAGCACAGCGGTGCATGTGGCGCATTCAACTCCAAAGCCGAAACGACAGAGTAAAGGCAAAGTTGTATTCTACTGATCATGCTCTATAAATGAACTTTTCCACGCCATTCTAATTTATTGAGATGCACCTGTATATTTAGTCAACCTTGTCCTGTTTTTGTTTAGTCAGGTTTTAGTGACATTTTCGTCTTGCTGTATAATGGTTAAGCCCTTAACTGTCAGCCTCCCACCTTGGCACTCTTTTAATTTGTTGTCCTTTTTCTCTATCAAATATTTTAGTAATCATCATAAATTATATATTGTTTGAAAGCCTAGAAGACCAAGATTCATCCTGTGAAAACCATTTTGAAATCGGACATTGCGTTACTATGGAAATGGTACTTTAAAATCTTCTGGTGGTCTCCTCCCCCTTAACGGGCGGTGTCAAGTGTCATATTACAAAATCCATTATGGTCTTTTACAATCAAAACTTTTTAAAATCTTGACAAAACATATCATTGGAAAGGTCTGAGTCTCAGGATTCCATATTTTGTGATAGACGTAATATTGACCGAGAAATCTAGATATATGTGACAGAAAAATGCATCAAAAAAATTCAATGGAGTTTTGATGGCACCCAGTGGCTGTTTGTGGTATAACACCCTAAATACAATCTCACAGAAACCTCCATTTTTTTTCATTTTAACTAAGGCTTTAGTTTTTTTGTGTGTGTTTTTATTAGCAATTTTAGAGTAAAACCTCTTATGTAAAATATTTATTTTATATAAAATATAATACAAAATTGTACAGTGCATGTTCTTTACTGAAAATTGTAACTTCTATCACTTTTTGATATTTTCATTTTTTTTAAATAAGTCCACTTCTGCAACAATCTACTGACTATCTTCTTTAAAAAGAGACCAACCTTTCCTATGTATTCCAAAGTAGTTGTGTTTAGAAGTATACAATACTTGATGTTCAATTTATAGTAATTGCTTACTATTAACACATGTAATGCGGAGCTGCACCACTGGGGGTGCTCTAGTGGGAAATGGTGTTGAGTAATGCAAAGAACAAGAAAAAAAGGAGTGTGTTCTGTAAAACAGTTAAAAACACAAAAGTGTTCATGAATTATAACAATTTAAGTTTGGATAGTGCACTTTAATGCCTATTTTAAAAA
The DNA here is from genome assembly GCF_001515645.1 of Sinocyclocheilus grahami. Lineage (NCBI taxonomy): Eukaryota > Metazoa > Chordata > Actinopteri > Cypriniformes > Cyprinidae > Sinocyclocheilus > Sinocyclocheilus grahami. The sequence continues at coordinate 15,142 of NW_015505998.1, forward strand.
ATGGGGGGTGACCGTTAAGGGGTTAAAGTGGGGCGTAGGCACTCTGATGAAAGGCCCCCCGAGTTTATTATACACATATAGCCTAATATTTGTTAAATAATTATTGTTTAATCTATTTTAACACAATTAGAGAACTATTATAACATCTCAAATAACTAAAATAAATTCTTTGAATTAAAATAAATGCATAATTCTTGATGAGTTTGATTGACAGCAGTGTCAGCCAATTGTTATCCAGGCTGTTTCGGGCATGTAAATTCGTGCGTGTGCACCCATTCAGTTGGACTGTAATTTGCAGCTATGTTAGAAAATGCTAGAAAAACAGCAGCAATACATAATTCTGTAAAAAAGACTTTTAAAAACTCGCACTGACGAGGGAGAGAGCGTGTCCATCAGCCCGCAAGTAATGGTAAGACTTTCAGTTCCATGCGTGAACCGGTTCATTCTGTGAAGCCGGGAAACACTACTTTTCAGGCCGATTATGAATGTCATTTGAGCTAGTGTTCAAAGTCGTTTGGTGTGCGGTGTCTAAAGAATTTAAGACCAGCTGTTGCCAGTCGTCCACACAAAGAGTAGCCTATTTTTTTTATTTATTTGTTAATTTTTTTATATAATTTTTGTGACTGATGCCGGCGATTAACTGCACGTGTTTCCTAATTTGTAGGCCTATTAATTTAAATAACGAATTAACAAAAAATACACAAACATGACATTTCTGAATAAAATAATTGTATACACTTTAGTTATATCTAATTTGGCATTTTCAATTAACATAGACCTGTTACATTCTTCTTATTAGCCTATTAGGCCTACACAGTAAAATTCAAGGGGTAAAGTTAAAGGGGTAGTAATGGTAAGACTTTCAGTTCCATGCGTGAACCGGTTCATTCTGTGAAGCCGGGAAACACTACTTTTCAGGCCGATTATGAATGTCATTTGAGCTAGTGTTCAAAGTCGTTTGGTGTGCGGTGTCTAAAGAATTTAAGACCAGCTGTTGCCAGTCGTCCACACAAAGAGTAGCCTATTTTTTTTATTTATTTGTTAATTTTTTTATATAATTTTTGTGACTGATGCCGGCGATTAACTGCACGTGTTTCCTAATTTGTAGGCCTATTAATTTAAATAACGAATTAACAAAAAATACACAAACATGACATTTCTGAATAAAATAATTGTATACACTTTAGTTATATCTAATTTGGCATTTTCAATTAACATAGACCTGTTACATTCTTCTTATTAGCCTATTAGGCCTACACAGTAAAATTCAAGGGGTAAAGTTAAAGGGGTCATATGATGCGATTTCAATTTTTCCTTTCTCTTTGGAGTGTTACAAGCTCTTGGTGCATAAAGAAGATCTGTAAAGTTGCAAAGACTAAAGTTTCAAATCCAAAGAGATATTCTTTATAAAATTTAAGAGTCAGCCACGCCTACCTAAAATGGCTCGTTCTAACACGCCCCCACATGTCTACCTCACTATGTGGGAAGATTTGCATAACGCCGCCCAAATGTTCACGCAAAGAAAGAAGGCGTAACTTTTATTCTCACTGTAGTATTGTTGCCGCTGCCGCCATGTTGTGAAGGCGCTGTGTGCTTCGTTGTGAAAGCGAAACTACTTTGTTTGGTCTTCCAAAAGAGGACGATATCCTAGAGCTGACCTGTGCTGGTCGCTGAGGGCTGTTCGTAAAAAGTTTATTTTTGTTATATACAGGAAACGGTCATAGTTACAGGGTTTCTTTTAATGGCACAAACCAGCAAAAATTGAGCACAAACGAACGGCACCGGTTTGGAGAGATTTGGACGTCATGGGGTGGAGAGTGACATCACTGCCCAGAATTGTTTTTGTTATTTCTAAAAAGGGGAAATATATTTGACATTCATTTCAACAGCACAAATCGAGCACAAACGAATGACACCAGTTTTGTGCGATTTAGACGAACTGGGGTGGAGAGTGACATCACAGCTCCCGAAAATATTGGTTCTATCTAAGGAAGGAAAATAGATACAGTGTTTGTTTTAACGGCACAAACGGGCACAAATCGAGCACAAACGAACTGTCACGTGTGACGTCACACGGTCAAAAAAGTAATGTTTAATAACTCAAACACCAAACCAGCACAAATGTTCGTTTTTGCGACACAAATCCGCACAAACGAATGGCATAGTTTTGGTGATTATTTATTTTTATGGGGTGCCAACTTCACGGAGGTGTTTCACACTCGCGCATGAACAAGGCCTTTGTGATCTTCTTGAAGGAGCAGAGTTTGGTTGGTCGGTTGATTGAGAGTGGAGTGTGGGTAAGTGGTGTTTTATATGTTATTTCACGCTGGTTTCAATTTCAACAAAAGTTGCAATTTCTAATGTGCCACCGTTCATACCTAACTGAAATTGAGCGAGAAACTTACTAGCGGAATAAAAATGATTCCGCTAGGTTGTAAGAATCAAGCATTAAAACACGTACTGTCATTTAGACGCCAAGTGTTTGTTTTTGGAATCATCGTCTTCAGATATCTCTTTTCGCGTTCAGCATGAAGGGAAGTCCTATATGATCTATGGGAATACTGGCAGCCTAAAATGTTTTGAGTGTGGAGATATTGGACATAAGAAAAATGTCTGTCCATGTCCACACAAAAACCAAGTTGAAATAAATGAAAATACAAATGGAACTGAAGTTGTTTTACCAACAGAAGAAGTGCAGAGAATTGAAGTAGGGAAAGATCAGGTTGATATGGAAAAAAATGAGGATTCAAATTGTCATGCTGTGCAGGAGAGTGAAAGTAGGCCTATAGTAAGTAAAGTAGTTGAGGAAAACAGTGGAAGAAGTGTTGAAGCAGAAAGGTCTGACCCCATTGTATTTTTGAAATGGAAAATATAGGGCAAAAAGGTGAAGATCACTCTTTTGTTTCACAGATAGAATTGATCATGGAATAGAGGAAGGTAATGATGATGATAATATGTCTGAAATGTCTGATATTTCTTCTCAGTGTGGGGATGAACAGTTGTATAGTGATGTTACGTTCTGTGTCGAGGCTTCAGAGCGTGTGTCAAGAAATCCCAGTGTAGTGCCGAAATTTGCACCCTGCTAGATTATGCACCCCCTAGTATTGGTAGGTTTAGGAGTAGGTGTGGGGGAGGGGTTAGGATTAGGCATTTAGGTAGCAACTTCAACGAGGGGGTGCAGAATTCAGCACAACACCGGCAGCTTTCAGTGAAGCACGTATCGAGGCTTGTGTCGCTGTAGAGCAATGACGTCATTGATGACGTCCGAAGCCTCGCTTGGCCTGACTGGTTCAGGAAGCGGTTTGAATATTGTAAATTCAAAGTCCTTTGCCCTGTTAAACTCAGCCACTTTCCAGTTTTAGGCTAATAATATTGCCCCTCTTGCCTATTATGAGCGAAGACTTGATTTACACACATTTTATAGCCCCATTCATTTCAAGCCAATACGATTATTACACAATTATGTTGTATTATGTTTTACACTCATTGTAAAATACACATTATATTCATATGAATAGATTAGTCTGTGGAAATTGATTTTTTTTTTCTAAGCCTTAACTGGCGCAAAACAGTGTATCATAGATCACATCAGGTCATCTTCTGTAATGTATCTGCATGTTTTACACTCTTTGGCCACCAGGTGGTATTGTGAGCAAATGAAGCCTCGAGAAACGAACCCTTTTGTGATCCACTTGGATGAAAAGCTTCAATGCTTCATAAGGCTTCATCTCGCCATCACTACAATTGTACACTTTAAAAGAAATCAATGATTTTCTGGATGAAACTTTTGGCAGAAAGTTTGAAGTAAGAGAGTTTTTTCCAGATGTTAATTTCAGTAATAAAAATACAGAAATCAGTAGGTTTCGAGGAACTTAGTAGAAGGAAAAGGTTTAGACTGAAGAAAATTGTAACAAAATTAAGGAAAGGAAAATGTGCGGCTACAAGACTAAGACTGTCTAATGTCACAAAGGGTGAATCTTCTCTTCCATTTTAAATTGTTTCTCCTTTTTATTCTTCTATTCTTTTTTTCTTCATTTTTTAAATGAAGGATCCATTAATATAAATGGAGGGAGGGGGAAAAAATAAAAGAGCAGCTCTATCTAAATGTATACATACAAAAACCATTAATATTGCTTTCCTAAAGGAAACTCATAGTGATCAGATAGATTAAATAGACTGGAGTATGTGGTGGGAGGGAAACATTTTCTTTAGTCATGGCTCTAATTTAAAGGGGTCCTATTATGCTCTTTTACAATGTCTTGATTTTGTTTTGGAGGTGTACTAGAACATGCTCTCATGCTTGGTGGTTCGAAAAACGCATAATTTTTTACATAATTAACATGATTACCTTTCTCCCCATCCTGGCACAAACGGCTCGATTAGTTCCGGGTTTGATGAAGGCCCGCCTTCCGAAAAACAAAATGTGTTGTGATTGGTTAGCTGTCCCAGTGCATTGTGATTGGCGAACAGCTTAGACTGTGTTTCAGTACTGCCCCACCCCTTGCCAAAGCAGCAAGTTCCGTCTTCTCCGGTTTAGTTAAGGATGGCATCAGTATTGCCATATCAATTTGAGCCGGATTCAGACCCAGAGAATATTGAACAAGAGGATCGCGCAGAACCTTTGCACGCACGGATATTTTTTTAGGCTAAATCACGTTTTAGATAGGATTTACTATGTACAAATAAGTGTATATGTATTATTTTTATTGTTATTTAATTCTAACATTATAACATGAATTGCAGT
>NW_015505998.1:20693-55903 GCF_001515645.1 Sinocyclocheilus grahami
AACAGCTTAGACGGTGTTTCAGTACTGCCCCACCCCTTGCCAAAGCAGCAAGTTCCGTCTTCTCCGGTTTAGTTAAGGATGGCATCAGTATTGCCATATCAATTTGAGCCGGATTCAGACCCAGAGAATATTGAACAAGAGGATCGCGCAGAACCTTTGCACGCACGGATATTGCAAGACATATTAGAGTGGTAACGTTATTGTTTTATTGTTTTTTTTTTGGCTAAATCACGTTTTAGATAGGATTTACTATGTACAAATAAGTGTATATGTATTATTTTTATTGTTATTTAATTCTAACATTATAACATGAATTGCAGTAAAACTGTTATACAGTTGAATTTATTTATACCATAGTCCAGTGTTTCCCAGGCGGCATATATATGCAAACTCATTCTCTGCCAGCAGGAGGCGCTGTTGGAGTGGTAGAGCTCGAGGTTTCCCGGTAACGCTGTACACAAAGCAGCGCTCCGCTCACAAACGCTGCTTTATCAGACATTACATGCAAGATTACATGACAGTCGGTTTCCTTCAGAAATACAGTGATATAAAAACACCCGCACTCAATGTATGGGAAACACTGTAGTCTCATAATTGAAGTGTAAATTCTGCAGATTACATAATTGTCCAGTATTGTACTGTCAGCAATTTATAATATAAACGTTTTCATAATTATAACATACATATTTACATACATAATTATTCAGGTGCATGTGTAATAACTTGCGAAAACTTGAGGCTACAGCAGCACTTCTTCTTCGTCGTCTCGTCTGATGCACTCAACCAAGCGTTCTAACCACGAGCTCGCCCCTCCCTGCCCCCCAACCATTAGAATTTCCGTAGGAGGGAATTATTTTAATGATATTCTAATAGACCGCTTTGTGATATCACAAAACCCGGAAAACAAACGCTGTAGTCCAAACGAGCCGTTCGTTGTAGTTCTTGAAAAGGGATTTTTTTTTAAAAACAAAATATCTCCCTTTGGAGTGGACTTTGAGATTTGTAAGTTTGAAGATCTTTTTTATGCCCAAACATTCACACTACACACTGACTAAAATTCAAAAAGTGAAAAAGCATAATAGGACCCCTTTAAAGCCCTATTCGCACGGGATTAGTATTACCTGGTGACGTCCAGTCATTTGTAATAATTGCTAGCTGGGCAATAGCCACAAATAAACATGTAGCACATTTTGATCCCAGTGTGGTAAAGGAATGTGTATTTTTGAGGAGACAATAGATCATTTGTTTTTATATTGTTTTAGATTAAGAAGAATATTTCAGACCTTGGAAGATTGGTTCAGAAAATTAGAAGTATTTAGTCCGGTGAATTTTATATCTGGTCTTAAATATGTTGCTGCAAAGAAGAAAATAATGTCTTTGATAAACTTTATAGTGGGTGAAGCAAAGTTAGCAATATAGTTGACAAGAAAGTGGAAATTAAAAGGTGAATGTTCAGTGGATCCTGAATTGACTTTTAAAGCTCTAATAACTGCTAGAATCAGAGCAGAATTTACTTTTTATAAAATGACGAATAATTTAATGGTTTTTAATAAAATTTGGGGAATTGAAAAAAAATTGTGTGTTCTTGATGAAGAGGAAAAAAAACTTTACTTAAAAAAAAAAGAGAGGGAAAAAAGAAAATTTATTGAAATTGTTAGAAAAACTGTGTTAATAAAGGAGTGTAAAATCAAAATCTCTTTCTCTCTCTCTCTCTCTCTCTCGTTCTAATCGATTGTTGCAGGTAAAGGTGAATGTGGTGTTGTCGAGTAAAATCTTTCAATTCCCAAACTTTTGATTCAGATTCGATTCCTTATTGATTCACTTGCATAATGTATATATCAGGACATATCAATTTTTGCTTAAGGGAACAGACACGCACTGAGAGGGTGAATATAAGGTCAGTACACCCTTTTCATCAGAAAAACAGACCCTACATACAGTAAGTTGGACAGTTGAACCAAAAACCCATGGAAGTTGTTAGACTCCAAATCGATAATCAGCTGTGTGGATGTACATCTGTTGACAATGTTTTAGCCTGATTTGGTTGTTTAAACGAACATTCAATGTGAGAATGTATGTGTGTTTTCACAGTAAAAATGTCCAGGAAAAAACGTGTTGTCTAGTCTTTTGTGTTTGTGGAAGTAGAAATGTAAGAATTCTTACAGTATTGTTTTATTGGAAAAGTGGAATTTCCCCCCACTTACTAATGAATCTGGGGAATAACTTTAACAAGACAAAGATTTCAAGTGTTTCTTGCATCTTTTAAAGTTCTGAATGTTTGGTTTATTGTTTGCTCATTTTTGTTTGTGTATATTTTGTTCCAAACCTTCAGATTTGTGTGTGTAAATGGTAGACTGAGTACACACACATTCAAAGAATAAATGTTGACTTAAAAGGATATAATATGTTATGGTTATAGCAAAGTGGCATGTGACTCCTGCATGCTTGAGAACACAAAGTGGTTTTAGAATAGGACCATCTGTAGATAAAAAGCTCTTTTATAACCTATTATTTTAAAATGTTTAGAAAAAAACATCTGAAGAAGCATATATAAAGTTGAGTAAAATTAATAGAATAAAAAGATTTAAAAAAACTTAAATCTAGTACTTATTAATAAGCAAAATACATTATGTTGGTTACAATATTAAGCTTAAACCACTAAAGTGCATTAATAATAAATGTGTACCAGTCCAGAAAGTTTTTTTTTTGATGAGATATAGAATGTGAGTGTGAGGAGAACCTCCAGAATAATTGGCATATCATGTGTGCTACATCAATTCAAATCAGTCAGATCTTTTTCTGTCGAATTATTGAAACCAACAAAAATTGCGTAAGAAACAAATAGAATGTTTTGGTTTTAGATTTGTATAGAATAATACAAATGTAATATTACCTGGTTGCATAAATGTGCACCCTTTTATAAGATGTGGTACTTGGAATGAACAAATTACACAATTATTTGCAAAGTAGTGAAGGCCATCATCAACAAGCGAGAATTAAAATGATAAAGAACTTAAAAGGTAATAATAAAGAAAAAAAGAAGATACATAGGATATTCGGAAAAAGATTAAAAGAAGGTATTAATCAGAGAATAGTAATGAAATAGAAACAGGATTAAACAAACGAATTTGATTGTTAATTAAATAAATAAAGCAAAGAAATTGGGGAACACACAAGCTGGGTTTTTTGGCATGAGAGCTGAACACGCAGCAGCCAGAAATACAGCTTGGGTGAACCCGAAACAAAATTAACAATAAAATAAAATATTTTAAAATATGAATAGAGACGGGATTATCATCCATGTATGTGTATAAACAGTTGGTGGCGGTATGTGTCTACGGTGCGGAATACGCCAACAATTCCACCAAAGAAGAAGAAGAAAGCTCCGCCCCCTTTGTTATTGAACATGGCAGTGTCCCGATTACCTCCAGCGGCTCTGAGTCTCAAACAGGTAAAAACCAAGCTGTTTGGACGCGTTCAGAAACAGCTGGACGGAGCGCAACTTGAACTATTCCTTTAACTGTTTAATTAGACACGCCCTCCTCCCAAGACCCAGCACTCCAGAGATGTGTACATGCACGAAAGTGCATGAAGGAAAAAATAATGACTTTCAAATTAGGGCTGTGCAATTAATCGCATGCGATTGTCATGCGCATCTCGTCAGTGAAGCCGGTTCCGTGATTAGTAGTAAATCTTCATCACCTGCTTTCAGATGGAGCGGTACTTTTACTACACAGAGCCGTAGTTCACTGACAAGCTAGGAAATATCGCATTCATAATCGCAGATGAATCGCATTCGATTATGAACGCGATATTGCCTAATTGTCATGGAACGGTTCTGTGATTGGTAGTAAATGCTCTGTCGGAATGAGAGTCCAAACAGCTGATAAAAACCACGCTTTTCACTGGAGGAAGCCTTATTGTGGAGAATGGACTCTATTGAACGTCTTGATGGATTTGTTTTATATGAACACGCTGATTTTGGTTTCACAAGATGTTAATTGATGGACTGGAGTGGTGTGTGGATTATTGAGATGTTTTTATCAGCTGTTCGGACTCCCATTCTGACGGCACCCATCCACTGCAGAGCATCCATTGGTGAACAAAAACATTTTGGATGGCCTGAGGATGAGTACATTTTCAGCAAATGTTAATTTTTTATTTTTTTTTGTGAACTATTCCTTTAACTGTTTAATTAGACACGCCCTCCTCCCAAGACCCAGCACTCCAGAGATGTGTACATGCACGAAAGTGCATGAAGGAAAAAATAATGACTTTCAAATTAGGGCTGTGCAATTAATCGCATGCGATTGTCATGCGCATCTCGTCAGTGAAGCCGGTTCCGTGATTAGTAGTAAATCTTCATCACCTGCTTTCAGATGGAGCGGTACTTTTACTACACAGAGCCGTAGTTCACTGACAAGCTAGGAAATATCGCATTCATAATCGCAGATGAATCGCATTCGATTATGAACGCGATATTGCCTAATTGTCATGGAACGGTTCTGTGATTGGTAGTAAATGCTCTGTGTAGTAAAAGCCGCTCCGTCTGAAAGCACGTGATGGAGATTTACTACTAATCACGGAACCGGCTTGACTGACGAGATGCGCATACGATTAATTGCACAGCCCTACTTCAAATCTAATGGCAGAGTACTTGAAGTGAACTCCGCTTAAAAGTGAGGTCACGTTTGAGTTTTTTCAGGCAAAGTCCAGTCATTTCAACAGGAATCAGCACAGTTAGGAGTTTCACGCGAGTTATGCTAATGTGACCCTGGAGCACAAAAGCAGTGTTAAGTCGCTGGGGGATATTTGTAGCAATAGCCAAAAATACATTGTATGGGTCAACATTATTGATTTTTCTTTTATGCCAAAAATCATTAGGATATTAAATAAAGATCATGTTCCATGAAGATATTTTGTAAATCTCCTACCGTAAATATATCAAAACTTAATATTTGATTAGTAATATGCATTGCTAAGGACTTCATTTGAACAACTTTAAAGATGATTTTCTCAATATTTAGATTTTTTTGCACCCTCAGATTCCAGATTTTCTAATAGTTGCATCTCAACCAAATATTGTGCTATCCTAACAAACCATACATCAATGGAAAGCTGATTTCTTAATCTTTCAGATGTATAAATCTCGATTAAAAAAAATGGACCCTTATGACTGGTTTTGTGCTCCATGGTCACAAATCAGGAATTTTCAGCAGCAGAAAGCTGCTTGGATTAAAAGTGACTTTGTTGTGAGCTGTTTTTCTAATGAAAAGGGTGTACTACTGACCCTATATTCACCCTCTCAGTTCTGGTTGCATAAAGTTTGTCATGTCGCGATGTAGCTGAAGATTGCCAGCTCTCTTATAAAATGAATGATGTTACTTTGCTTTGTCACAGTGAATGTCTGGCAGTGTTGTGAGTCCTCCTTACAATGGTCCCCATTTACATGCATTGTACATTGTGTATGGTTTTCCTCCTCAGGATGTGATTCGCATGATGATCACTCAAGCGCACAATCATCTGGAGGATTTGAGAAGATCTCTCGCATTGGCTGGATTCTAGAACGTCGACGTGTTCACCACTCATTAAAAGCATAGTTCAGCCAGAAATGAAAATTCTGTCATCGGTCACTCACCCTAATGTCGTTTCAGACACGCAAAACTTTCATTCATCTGACTTTTCATTCATCGAAGTACAAGTGAAGATGTTTGTAATAATCTCCGTTTGCCCCTCCATTACACACAAGTCCACACAACCAAAATGTTCACGCTTTAAAAAGTCCAAAACGACCTCTATATGAATCAAGTGCTTTAATCCAAGTCTTCTGAAGAGGCACAATCCACTTTATATGATGAACAGATTTAATTTAGGCTTTCATTTGCATAAACATTGATCAACTCACATACATAGAGGGCATGAAATATGGTAAAGACAAAAACTAATGTCTCTTTTTACATGAGAACAAACCTCATTGGTTTTCGTGCACCAATGTGCTCTGTGTTGATCAATGTTTATATGTGAATAAAAGCCTAAATTAAATCTTTTCAAAGCAAAGTATAACAGCATCGTGTCTCTTTGGAAAACTGGGTGATTGGATTTTAAATTGAGGAACCGAAATCTCAGGTTTCATTAAAATATCTTTGTGTTTTTGAAGATGAGCAAAAGTCTTATGGGCTTGGAACGACATGAGTGTGAGTAACTGATGACAATTTTCATTTTTGGGTGAACTGTCCTTTTAAAAAAAAAAAAGTCCACTGTAATGTGAAAGATAATCAGACTTTTTATTGTGTATATATATTTATAATGCACGAGTGCTCGTTCTTTTACTTTGCCAGATATTAATAAAAGCCAAATACATTCACTTCTCTGAGTCATAATTACGGTGTAGTTGAAATATTACATAACGTCAGAACAAATGCACCTGTGGCTGTGACATCTGTATGTAGTTTCTGCATAATTTTTACAGCAAACGCTACATTATGAATACCAATAAACGTTCCACACAGTACTTATTTCATAACTGCATTTGTTGATGGAAAATGTGCAAAATGTTAGCCATTGTTCTCTTGTATTTAAAGTACTCAAGGGCAAGTAATGGACTTACTAGTGCATAAATATGTAATATATTATCAAACTATAATAACAAAACAGTTTACAGTTGTGTAAAGTGCATATAAAGACAAAAACTGGCCTTTATGGCCGATCAAATAACAACTCTCCAACCACTAGATGGATTCTTTTTTTCACAAATGTACACGGATGTAGTTTATTAAACATTAATTTGTGACAGATCACACAGCTGCATGACAGTAAACAATAATGTTCCCTTTGAAGCAGCTGTAAACAATTATTCGAGTAGTCATACATTTATATAAAAAACAAAACATGGTCATTACATATCAGTTGTTAACATTTGTCAAGACGTGCATCAAAAACAATTTGATTTCATAGTTCATCATCAATAGCCACTGGCAAAGACCTCAGCGTAACTTTAAACAGCAGTTTGAAATCAAAGTGACCATTATTTTGACTTTGATCATTTCAACAGTACTTACAACAATCCACACATCAGTCTTGATGGAGCAGTGTGAGGTTAAAAGAGTCGTTCAAGCGCACAGTGGCGATCAAATGATCCAACATTTGTGAATATTTAAAGTCAATACGAAATGACATTCATGTTTAATTGGATGTTGGACAGTGAGCTTTCCATACCAGAATAAAGTGTGTAATGTAGTTTATTTCGACATCACAGTTCAGTATATTTCATTGAATTTAAAGGGATAGTTCACCCAAAAATGAAAATGTGATGTTTATCAGCTCACCCCCAGGGCATCCAAGATGTAGGTGACTTTGTTTCTTCAGTAGAACACAAAGATTTTTAACTCAAACCGTTGCAGTCTGTCAGTCATATAAGGTAAGTGGATGGGAATCACGGCTTTGAGAGTCAAAAAAACATACACAGACGAAACCAAATTAAACCCTGCGGCTAGTGACGATACATTGATGTGTAAAGACACGAAACGATCGGTCTGTGCAAGAAACTGAACAGTATTTATATCGTTTTTTACCTCTGATCCACCGCAATGTCTAACTTCTGAGCGCGTTCTCAACAGCCGGAGCGTGACGTCAAATAAATACGGTCGGGCAAAAAAATTCCACGTTGTCTGATGATATATCAAAATCGTCTTCCATTGTGATGACCTGTACTTCTAAATATCTTTAGATCATTGCAGTGCCAGTGAACACGTCCGCAATCTCTACACTGTGTAAATAATGAGTGACGTATACGCGCGACAGATCACTTCCGCACATGCTTCTACTATCATAGATATGTATAGATTCCCTATTCGACCGCTCCAGATACGTTGACGCGTCCGCCATTTTGTAACGTATCGCGGCCCATAGAAACAGTCACTAATGAGGCATCTACTTATTATATCTATGTCTACTATGCCAGAGCACGAACATGCGTCGGATGTTGTGAATGCTATGATAAGAGGTAAAAAATGATATACTGTTCAGTTTCTTGCACAGACTGATCGTTTCGTGTCTTAAGACCTCAATGTATCGTCACGAGCCGCAGTGTTTAATTTGGTTTTGTTTGTGTATGTTTTTTTTACTCTCGAAGCCATGGAGCCCATTGACTGCCATTATAAGACTGATAGACTGCAACGGTTTGAGTTAAAAATCTCCTTTTGTGTTCTACTGAAGAAACAAAGTCACCTACATCTGGCCCTGGGGGTAAGCAGATAAACATCACATTTTTATTTTTGGGTGAACTATCCCTTTAACCTTTACACAACCACAGCCTCAAAACATTTACCATAGAAAGGGACAGAGTCTTTCCCTGCCCATGTGTTCCGAATTTTATTAACTGAACGATTAAAAACGGTTAAATTAGATTACTTATCTACCAAATGAAACATTCACACATGTGAATCTGTTACAAACACATTACGTTGTAAGTTCTTAAGACTTCAACTACAGACTACATCAAAGTCCTCAATTAAACATCACAGGTTAAGACATTTCATCTTGTGCAATAAAGTCCATATACAAAGACATTACAAAATAAACTAATACTTGCTTATATCAGTGTTTGCTGTGATGGATTTTGTTACTTTTATTTGTCAGTGTTCACTGGTTTTATATGATCTGCTAAATCTCCAAAGTACTGGCATGATTTAGTCACTTTCACCAAATTTGTGTACTAGTACTGGAGTAGCTGTGTTCATGCCTTATTCTTAATGCTTTATATTAAGAATACAGTATATGTAAAATTTTTGTCCTTTGAATTTGCTTTCACAAAACAGACTTATCTTTGTAGTGCATTATTAAACCTGGAGTTTGAACAGATCTTTGACAGTGGCGGTTTGTCTTGATGTTACGTCTGTAAAGCCAGACACATAACCCACGCAAGCGTGCAAATGCAGACAAATTCTTGAACCGGGCTCTGACAGCATGCAGTCCCGCTGCACATAAAGTGCATTCTTGTGTTTCTCTGGCAGCAACAAACCTCAGTTTATGCTAGCGCTTCCTGCAACAGTGCTAAGAATGCGTTTGCCCTCCATTATGAATTGTGTTCTGGCAAATGAAATCAAACTTGTGTAGCTTAAGTTAAAGTACTTACAAAGAGTATGTTTTGGCTCCACATCTGTTTAGATGCTACTTCTCCTGACGCTTACTACTGCAGTGTTATCTTCATGTGTTAGCTGCTCTATTGAACTTCACCAATTCATTCGGACATTACAGTGTCTTCTACACCAGTGGTCTCTTATGTACTAGCTCTCCTCCTGTTTGTTAGTTCTCAGCAGTCTGAGTTCATCCTCAAGGTAGCTTATTCTGTCCAGCAGAGCGGCTCTGTCGGCCTGGGCTCTCTGGTTGGCCTGCCAGCGTGCTTCTTCAATCTTCCTTTCATACCAGCGCTCCATCTGCAGAGTCACTGCCTCGAAAAAGTACTGCGTAACCTCCAGCGCGTGCATGTTTTCCTGTTCCTGGGCGAAGGAAGCCTCAGCAGTGTGGTGATCTCCTAAACTCATCATGGTTTGAGTGTTGTGTTTGGTCTTTGCTCTTTGTTGGGTGCGTCTTTTGAGGTTCCTGTGTTCGCAGCACTGATCGGGGACAGGTCTCAGCTCCAGAGGCTCATCTTGCGCTCGGTGAGGGTCACTACAGGCCCGGGATCGTTGCTTAGGTCGGACTATACAAGGAGACTGGGGTGCAGATTGATTCTGTGCTGACTGCTTATCTGAAAAGACAGAACAGCTTAAGAAGGTCTGCAACATACACAACGACACCAGCACCAGCTGCAGTTGTTAGACAATATTAATCTTGATACCGACATATTATTATAAAATAGCTTCGCTACTTAATTGCAACATTATAGTTTTTAGCAATGAGGTAACGTCGCGCACAATACACACACATACTCTCTCTAATTAAAATAAATGTTATAATTTGGAGAACTTTAGCATTTGGTCACTTGCTCAGCAATGGATGCTCTGCAGTGAATGGGTGCCGTCAGAATGATAGTCCAAACAGCTGATAAAAACATCACAATAATCCACACCACTCCAGTCCATCAGTCAATGTCTTGATAAACCAAAAGCTGTGTTAGTAAGAAACAAATCCATCATTAAGACGTTTTATCCAGCTAAAATATGAGCGCTCTATCTAAAATATTGCCGTCCCTAGTAAAAAGTCACCTCATCTGGATCAGGAGAGAAATATGCACAGATCAAGTGCTGTTTACAAGCCAAAACAGTCAACAAATATGTGTGTGGATTTTGATGTGAGAGACTACAGACTTTTTCACTGGAGGAAGGGTTATTATGGATTATGGGCTTAAAACCGTCTTAATGATGGATTTGTTTCTTGCAAACACGCTGCATTTTGCTTCACAAGATGTTAACTGATGGACTGGAGTGGTGTGGATTATTGTGATGTTTTTATCAGCTGTTTGGACTCTTAATCTGACGGCACCCATTCACTGCAGAGGATCAGGAGCAAGCGATGGAATGCTACATTTCTCCAAATCTGTTCTGAAGAAGAAACAAATTCATTTACATCTTGAATGGCCTGAGGGGGGAGTAAATGTTCAGCAAATTTTCATTTTTGAGTCTACTATTGCTTCAAAGTGGTCAGAATGCTAGATCTAACAAGCCGCTGTGCGTCGGGTGGTTCTTTGCCTCTACAAAGCGCATTAAAACACCTAGCTTGGGATTATCCTTTAGCTAACGTATGGTGTATCCTTGAAAAACGACTTCAACCTATTTTTAAAGAAGAGCTCGGAGAGAAATCCTCCACTGAATGTCTAGATGCTAAAAACACATCTCAAGACCCCTAGAGTCTTGGTGATATATGACACAATTAAATATATTTTGTTCCTTATTCATTTGTTAATGCCTAAATTTCATTTCAAAATTGCAACAGCTCATTATATATGTAAAATAAAAATAATGTAAGATGTAAAATAAAAATATTCTTATTTATGAAAAATTATTTTGTCTATATCCCTCCATATGTGTATAAAGATGTTCCGTTTTGTATATTTTACTTCTAATAACCGTACATGACACATATATGTTATGTAACACTTACATAAGCCTTTATCTAAATGAGAACAAACACAGGAAAACCATTAATGCTGCATGCAGCGTGGTCTGTATGTGAGATGAGTCAGAAATTTGCTCGTGTTTCGTCTTGGTGATATATGACACAATTAAATATATTTTGTTCCTTATTCATTTGTTAATGCCTAAATTTCATTTCAAAATTGCAACAGCTCATTATATATGTAAAATAAAAATAATGTAAGATGTAAAATAAAAATATTCTTATTTATGAAAAATTATTTTGTCTATATCCCTCCATATGTGTATAAAGATGTTCCGTTTTGTATATTTTACTTCTAATAACCGTACATGACACATATATGTTATGTAACACTTACATAAGCCTTTATCTAAATGAGAACAAACACAGGAAAACCATTAATGCTGCATGCAGCGTGGTCTGTATGTGAGATGAGCCAGAAATTTGCTCGTGTTTCTGTGTGTGTGTGTGTGTGTGTGTGAGAGAGAGAGAGAGAGAGAGAGAGAGAGAGAAAGAAACACAGTTGAATTGAATGTGTGTGTGACTGTTCATTCATCTGTCCAGTCACGAGTGTCATACCCGGTGAGACGCGGTCCACCTCAATCACATAGTAACCGGCTGATGCATCCTCAGGACTCGTGCTCGCTGCTACAGTCTCTCGTCCATCTTTGGCCTCTGGTTGGTTTGTTGATGGAGAGTAGCAGGCTTTGGCACCAGATGTGTCCGGTACAGCTGTGTGGGAACGGGGATCACAACCCGAAAGCGTGTCGGTGAGGGACGAGGAGCGCCGTAACTTAGTGGCGCTGCGATCGCCAGAGAGACGCGTCTCCAAACTTTGGATCTTAGAAAGGCACCAGTTCTTGAGATCGTTGACCACTGACGCCTGCTTACAAAGACAGTAATCCAAAGATTAGCCCATGACCACTAAAAGCCAGATTTTATTCCTTTACGTCTTTGCAAAGACCGCACACTGTTTCTCATGCATGTAAAATGGGGTGTATGCAAATATGATTATCTGCATGTACATTTTTTGGTGAATATTACCTGTCTTTTTTCTCCTTCCAAGCGTTCTTGTATGGCTCGCTTGTCAATGCGATGTAAACATTCAATCCTCTCAGCAGACACTCTCTCTAAAGTGATCTTATCTAGAGCTCTGATCTGAAATAGCAAAAATGCACACAATAGTCAAGCAAAAAAAAACATCATAGGCTATGCACATAAACATTTAAATGAAAAATGCAATAAAAGTTCAAACTGATAAATATACATAGGTGCGAGCAGCATAAGGATTGGCAATTAGCTATTGAAATTATGGGCTGCTGAAGCTGAAGTGATCATTGGCTTTGGTTGAAGTTTCCCTTTATGGATATAGGTCAAGTCGTCAATATAGGCCACAACCGAAAAGTGAATTAGTATGAATCTGGGAAATGTTTTGACAAACCAAAACTTGATACTACTTTTGAAAGTTTTGTCACGAGGCACTCTAGATGCTCTAAGAGTCTAGACTCTGCACATTTATGTGAATTGGACCAGTGGCTTTAAACAAGTTTGAAAAGGTAAATGTCAGTGCTTGGCTCCTTAATGAGGACACATGGATTATTATATTCAGATGAAGCTCAGAGGTTTATGTTGGTAGGTCTTGTGTTGTTTGCACCTGATGTTTGTTCTTGCGCTCCATTTGGCCCATCTTGCTGTTCATGAGCTCCTGTACAGTGTGAATCTCTGACTGCATCTCCTCTTTTGTGGCCATGAGCTGATTCTCCAGTTTGTTAATGAGAGGTTCACACCTGCAGCCATTCAATGGGGCCTTTAGAGGAAATAACACGTATACAAAAGTCAGTAATAAATTAAAATAGCAAATTACTGCATGAGATATCTGCCATTTTTCACCTTTTAGAGAAAATGAGAAACAGGTCTTACGTAGCAGTCAAATTGCATTTAATTGATAAAAAATACAATTAAGTAGATTTTTTTCTGTAATCTTTACTCTTTGAACTGGCACTCTTTCATTTCCATGATAATTAGACAAACTATTTTAGAAGATGACAGCACTATTGAGGACAGTGACCGATTCTTTAAATAATCGCACACATAAACAACTAATTAATCGTATGCTTTTAAGTGTGAAGCACAATTTTTCTTAAACAAACAACAACAAAAATTCTTATAGATTTCAATTAATTACTGTAATCTATTCTTAGGATATATGATTGTAATGTAATAATAAATGGTTATAGTTTTATAGTCCTCAATAGGAGAAAGATGTCTAAGAGTCCCTTAAAATGTGTTTGAAGTAACCCATGTGTACCCCAAACATACTAATATGAAGGTTCACTGACAAACTAACTACTACTGATTTTCAATGGAGTGCTAATTGAGAAATGAATCAGTTTAATCTGATGGTGAAACTGGCTCCTCGCCTGCATGATCTTGCCATCTTTGCCTCTGTAGAGAGTATAGAGCTGGTACGCCTTGTAGTTATGAGGAGGAGGAGGAACAGCGGAGCATCTCTCCGTTTTACTCTTCTTCTTATGATCACTCTGTTTATTTTGTCTTCGAATGAGGGCATCTGATGGCGAAAGCTGCAAAAAAACACACAGCACACAAAGAGAGCTCTTAGAAACAAGAAACCGATGCCACAGTCGCTGGAAGCAGTACTTGTAAGGAGTGTATTTACATGCAACTTCCTATCATTACTGCAGTATAAACCCAGACAGGGTGAGAAAAGACTCTGCACTCAACATATAATATAATTCACATATTATACACAGCCGATTATACATTATTTCCTAAACTACAGTAGAAAATGCATACATGACGTACCCTCTCTTTGACTTTCTTCTCACAGTTTTTGTTTGCACGAGCCTCTGTGACGCACACATTGTCGTTCTGGCGGAGAGAGTTTTCACTGCCATGAGTGTCATTTGCTGGAGATACACTGTCCTGCACAAACACAGGAGTAAAGTCGCAGCATTGACAATGACCGGCAAAATCTACGGAGCAGATTTAAACATGTTAAGCAGAACTGAGAGTACCAAGCATGAAATTAGGCCTAATGAAATTAAGCAAATATTTAAAGTCACAATGAAACAGAAGTACCGACAGATCTTTTCTTACTTATTGTACATCCAAATGTAACAGCTTATTGAAAAAGAAATGACTGGATGTTGAGATGTGAGCATGACATCTGATGTTTTCACTGGAAGATCCAGTGTGACAATTTGATTAAACTTTACAAGGTCAAAAAAAATGTATAAAAATGAAACGCTTACATGGATGACTTGTTCATAATAAGATCTATTCAGCTTTATTAAATCCGCAAGAGGCAGGAATGCGTACAACTCTGTGAATAAATGACGTTCAAATTCTATTGAGACTAGTTTGTGCTTTCTGTAGAATTCTGGAGTCACAGATTGTGTACGGTTCAGTCTGAAATAATGCCGCATATACAATTTCTTTTAAATCTCTAATGGCATATAGTATTCAATTCATAAACATTTTCAGACTAGCGACTGTTACTAAAGTATAGCTGTCAGGAAGTAGCTCTACACACAAGACTTGAAGAATGAAAACCTAAAAATGTCTTGAGATACAGGTGGTGACTATAGTACAATCAGAATTGTAATTATTGAAAATGTTATTAAACATCTGATGTGTCGTATTACTGTGGGAGTATAAATGTTCAATAATTAAACTATCTGTCATTAAGTATTGCTTACATAATATTTAGCAACAGCATGATTGAACTTCATCAGCCTCTTTTACAGTTCGGTATTGATTGTGTCTGAGAGAGAGGGAGTGTAGGTTTGCTCCTTTACCTTTCTCGGCAGCATCTCCTCACGTGGGACTGACTGCGCTCGGCCCTCAGTCTTCATCTTGTCCCTCCTCTTCCTCACAGTGCGTCCTCGAGTGAAGCTCTACATGCAAATACAGACATTAAGTCAAATGTTGCTTGTCTTAATTCTTCACTCAGCTAAATTTAAAGCTGAAGTGTGTCATTTGTCCAACAAGAGATAGTTCATGCAAATTGAAAATTCAGTCAACATTTACCCAAACCTATGATTGCCAAACCTGCATGACTTACTTTTTTCCAGTGAAAGAATTTTTATTTATTGACAATGTAATTGAGATCAGTGAGGTCTATTGTTGTTTTGGAGTCACTATATGGTCATTAACAGTTGAAACATTCTTTTTTTTCTTGGTGTTCTGGAGAAGAAATTCCAAGATTTGGAGTAACAAAAATGAGTAAATGATGAAAGTGTTGATAGAACCAAACTGTCAGCCAATGACGATTTTGGCACAGATTTAGATTTGGCACACTTTTTTTTTTTTTTGCATGTGATTTGAGTCATTTTCAAATGTGGTTCCAAATCTAATATGCATCTGATATTTGGTCACTTGGTACAATTTGAATGTTTTTGTTAAGCATATAATGAAAAAAAAAAAAAATGAAAAAAAAAAAAACGAAAAAAAAATTATATATATATATATAAAAAAAGACATTTTCTTGTCAATTGCTCACAAGTGTGTGTTTTCTTACCTGTGGAGCTTTGGTGAGCAGCAGCGCCACTTCAGGATTATCATTTTCACGAGCCTGATCGAGAGCCGTCTCTCCCGCCTTCACCCAAAAACACACACACACACACAGAAGAATCATGCACATAAACAGATAAATGGGTCATTTCTGCTACATGCCAATAGCAGCTATAAACATCTAGACAGTTTAACTGACTTGCCCAGTAAGAATCAGCTAAGAATGCAACGTTCTGTTGCATTATGAATTACACTCAGACACATTTTGTGAAACTGTGCCAATATATCATATCTAGAAGCATCTGTGTTGAAGTATCTGTGTAGAGTATGTTTCAGGGCTTTGCTAAGCTCATGCAATATTTCTGAAGGTGCTCACATTGTTGTTAATGCGGCTGTCGGCCCCAGCCTCCAGTAACATGCGTACAGTCTTCCTGTGATTCAGAGCAGCTGCAATATGTAAAGCCGTGTCTCCTGCCTGAACATCGGAGGAGATTCTGAATTAGCCATAAATCAGAAACATCTCCACGATGGTCATAATTACAGCTTACTCAATGACCAGCAAAATGCTGTTTTAAAGGGATAGTTCACCCAAAAATGAAAATTTTATGTTTATCTGCTTACCCCCAGGGCATCCAAGATGTAGATGACTTTGTTTCTTCAGTAGAACACAAACGAAACCCGTTGCAGTCTGTCAGTCATATAATGGAAGTGAATGGGAATCACGGCTTTGAGAGTCAAAAAAACATACACATACAAAATCAAATTAAACCAACCAATGTGACGATACATTGATGTGTAAAGACACGAAACGATCGGTCTGTGCAAGAAACTGAACAGTATTTATATTGTTTTTTTAACTCTGATCCACCGCAATGTCCAACATCCGGCACGTGACGCATGTACGTGCTCTGGCATAGTAGACATAGATATATAAACGTAGATGCCTCATTAGTGACTGTTTCTCTGGGCCATGGGAATCTACTTATATATAGAGTTAAAAACCGATATAAATACTGTTCAGTTTCTTGCACAGACCGATTGTTTCGTGTCTTTACACATCAATGTATCGTCACGAGCCGCATGGTTTAATTTGGTTTTGTTTGTGTATGTTTTTTTGACTCTCAAAGCCGTGATTCCCATTCACTTCCATTATATGACTGACAGACTGCAACGGTTTGAGTTAAAAATCTTTGTTTGTGTTCTACTGAAGAAACAAAGTCACCTACATCTTGGATGCCCTGAGGGTAAGCAGATAAACATCCCATTTTCATTTTTGGGTGAACTATACCTTTAACAATATTTCAAGTCCTTACATTATTTCTTTCAGTCACTGAGCAGATGGCACTCAGGAGCGCTCGGATCACACTCACATGGTTATATCGGGCAGACACATGCAGACACGTGTCACCTACCTAAACAAAAAAGTCAACTTCATTTTACTTAAACAGCACATTTGTTTCATGCTGTTTCAATGTAACAATGGCAAAAACACAAGAGAAAGAAAAGAGAGAGACATATGAATCAAATAGACAGAAAGAAGAGTTTGACCGTACTTACGCTGTTCTTACTGTCGGGATGAGAGCCACCCAGCAGCAGGACTTTCGAGCTTTGAGCATGACCGTTCTGACCCGCCAGATGAAGAGCCGTGTTTCCTGCCTGAGAGAGATTACATGAGCTGATCTCCAGCTATACAGTGAGTAATAGTATAGAAAAGAATCACCCCCCTTTAAAAAATCACATTTTGTTGCATGGCCTGGTCAGAGCCCAGACTTAAACCGCATTGAAAATCCGTGGAATGACTTGAAGACTGCAGTCCACAAATGCTCAAAAAAACATCAAATTTAACTGAACTTGAGCAGTTCTGCAAAGAAGAGTGGGCAAATATTGCAAAGTCTAGATGTGCAAAGTTAGTAGAGACAAATCCCACCATACTAAAGGCTGTAATTAAATCAAAAGGTGCTTCAACAAAATACTAACACATGGGGGAGATCCTTTTTCCAAATCAGTGATTGTTTTTTTTTTCCCTGACATGTTAAGTGTTATATCTTTCACTTGGATGTTATAAGCTGCACTGAGTAAATACAGCTGGATAAAACAAAAACCGTGTCCGTCTTCATTTCAGGCTGCAAAGCAACAAAATTTCATTATTTTAAGAGGGGGGGGGGGTTCTTTTCTATACCCACTATATGTTCAACTATAATGTTGACAGAATTATTCCACATTTTAAAAATAAATCCAGATGCAGAACTGAATGCTGATTGGTCGACACAGCTATAAAACACCTGTTCACCATATGATTGCACAGCACCATGGAGACCATAGTATCTTACATACAAGGGCTAGAACTTCCGATGGAAGGATGCCACTTCATGAATTAATAAAACAATAATCACATTATTTATTTTTGAATGATGTACTGATTTTATTATAGCAGGCTGTGCTGTATTGTAAAACATGACTAGTCAGGACTGAAGGAGTTGCATGTGCTCCACTGCAACAAAACAAAGCTGCATGAGACAAATTATGTAACATTCATCGCAAGTAATTATTTGTGCATTTGCACATATTTACAATTGTATTAAAATCAGCCAAACGCAGCAAGGTTGTTTATCATGATATTGTGATTTCAGATAATTCTCTTTAAATCTAACTAATTTGCCTCAGGGTGAAAGAATATGGAAATCTGACCCACAGCTTCTAAAAGAACCGAAATTCTGCAATTTTTTAAGAGAACAAATTTCCTTTTTTGAGATGAACGATCTCCCTGGGACATCCCCTTCAATACTGTGGGAAACTATGAAAGCGTATATATCAGGGGTTGTATCATTTCTATTCAGGCTGCTAAAAAGAAAAGAAAAAGGGTGGAATTGGCTGACCTTGAGCAACAAATGAATCGTTTACTTTAGACAAAGAAAATGCAATGCATTTGTCTATGGAGATCTATAAAAAAAATACTTTCTTTACGATCTAAATACAATCAGATACTTTCAGACCGTATAACTAGGGGATTTTTATTTACACAACAAAAATGTATCAAATAAAATATGGTTTAAGTTCCTAGAGTGGGGAGGGTGTTAAAGGAATCATCTTCTTTTTTCTTTCCCTTTTTCTAATACCTTGTTGTTCTGGTGCTTTGTATGTCGGTCTTCTTTTTTATCTCCTCTTTTGGTTTGCAATGCTGAATCATAAGATGTGTGTTACTATGTTTATTGGATTGTTGGATTCCCCAATAAAAAGATTTAAACACATAAAGTCAGCCAAACACTTGTGAGGTCAACTGGAAAGCCAAAATCAAAAAAGCACCACCTTTTATTTTTTCCCACTTATTGTGAGATTAGGTATGTACATGCAAATCATTGAATGTTGAGGTTGTTTTTGCTGTGGCAGTGGCTTTTACCTTGTTTTTAGCGTGAACGTTGGCGCCAGCCTTCACCAGCAGTTTGACAGACTGACTGAAGCCGTGCCACGCAGCCTCATGTAACGCCGTGTTCCCATCCTGAGAAAAACATATGAAATATAACCGCTGTAACACAGCTCTCCTTTGCATTTGGAATTTCAAATGCAATATATAAAGAAAACATAAAAACAATGGCTGTTCATTAGAATATTCATTATTTGAGTTTTATACACAAATTTCAGTTTTATTTAAATTTAAAAGGGTAACATTTTTTTTAAATGAAACAAAATAAACTATACTAAAATTAGTAACAGGGCTGCAAATTAAGCCTAAAGTAGATTATCACAGAGCAGGCTTGGGACCAAATGGTTTATAGTTATTGATATATTTATTACTTTCCTCATAAATTAAAGAAAAACGTACAGTACACTTCATGTCAGGGTCCTTATCATCCTATCAGAATTTATTTTCCAATAACAACCAGATTATTCTTATAAAATAAGATTATCATTATGATTATTATTATCATTATCCTTTACATATTTAAATATCAACATTGCAAGATCATTGCAATTCCTGCAATAACGACTCTTTTTCTAGCATATGTGACCCTGGAGCACAAAACCAGTCATAAGGGTCAATTTTTCGAAATTGAGATTTATACATCATCTGAAAGCTGAATAAATAAGTTTTATGTTGATGTATAAATTGATGTATGGTTTGTTATGATATGACAATATTTGGCCGAGATACAACTATTTGAAAATCTGGAATCTGAGGACGTAAAAAAATCTAAATATTGAGAAAATCATCTTTAAAGTTGTCCAAATGAAGTTCGTAGCAATGCAATATTATGAATCAAAAATGAAGTTTTAATATATTTACGGTAGGAAATGTACAAAATATCTTCATGGAACATGATCTTTACTTAATATCCTAATGATTTTTGGCATAAAAGAAAAATCAATAAATTTGACCCATACAATGTTTTTTTTGGCTATTGCTACAAACATACCTGTGCTACTTAAGACTGGTTTTGTGCTCCAGGGTCACATATGTGAACGTGAGATATTTACCTTGTCTTGTCTATCTAGTGCACATCCTTCCTGAATGAGAGCTGAAATGACATCAGCGTTTCCCAGCACAGCCGCTCTGTGTAAGGCCGTCTGGTCACCCTGACAGCAAGAAAAATACATAGAAATGAAACATCAGTCAATCTGTGGTGATTCTGCCATCTGGCTGCACAGAGTGTTACTTATGAAGTATTGCAGCAGACCCGGAGATCGGCTGAATGGATTCGAAAACGGTAAAACTCAACTGTTTAACTCTAGGGGAGCTGGAAAATGAGTCTATTTTGAAAAATAGTGGAGTGTTCCTTTAAGAGGAAGGCGTGTGTGTTACTCCCAGCGCCTCCTTTGCCATGTTGAAAAGGGATCTAAAAATTCCCATTATAAAATAAAGTCAAAAAAAAGTTTAGAAATCTTTTTTTGGACCAGTCTTTCCTACAGATTTCGGATTTTTGGTCATAAAACGGCAAGCAGATCTTGATCCATTTTAAGTTGGACATGAAAATGATGCTATATTAACATGATTTTGTTCGCTGTTCAGAACAGCAGTGCGGGAAACACTGTTTAAGATCAGCACATTTTCAGTTTTCTGTAGAGCACTAAAGGACTATGCTGGCTTCTGTAAAATCAGGATTCTTCCTCTGGTGTAGAAAACTAAATAAAATGGCATGGTTGCCCAAACACAGATAAGGTTCATGGAAACACATTTCAGTTTGTTTTGTGCAATATCATCTGTCCTGAAGGTAGAGACACAAGGTGAACAAAAAAATACCAAAAATATCAGTTTCAAAAGACCCGTGCTGTGGTCTGTTCCTCATTTATCTTCTGACTTGACATATAATGAATGAGTTATGGTCCTTTTATGTCGTGTCTTGAGTTTCTTCAAAACTACTCCTTTTGTGCTCCATAGAATAAAGTCATATGGGTTTGGAAGGACATGTGGGTGAGCAGCTCCGTGACACTTTTAGTGAATTATTTTTTATATAGTACACTAGGGGTGTGCGATATATATCGTCTGTGATAATATCGTAATTGTCGTTTTAACGATGTGCGATTTGACATTATCGAGTATTTTGCAAAAACCATTCAAAACATCCCTACAGAGTGCACGCATGCATCACGTGAAGTCTAGACTAGTGCGCGTGTGCATTTAGTGTGCGTTCTTTCACTGCATGATTCAGGCTATTAAAATGCATTTAGAATGATCACAAATTCAAGACATGATGGCAGAACATTTATATATTTATAGCACTTCATATAGTTATTCAATTTCACACGAAGAGTGCCGTTTTTCTCCAAAAATTACCATGATTACAAATGTGACATTGAATTCAATAAACAATAAGTTAATTAAGAGACTTACGTTTTAGACACCACATTGCTTGTTTTTGCTCTATTTCGCCAACAAAAATCATTTCGAATACAGCCACAGCGCTGTTTTGTGTCTCTGAGCAACACGACGGTGTTTCGTTCCTGAATGAATCAACTGTTTAAATGATTCGGTTCAATCGCAATGACTCACTTATTAACAGTGCTTTGCTGCCACCTACTGGCGGTTTTAATTTCACATTTCGGCTTTTTCTTTCTTTTCGTTTTTCTTTTTATCATGTTTTAAATCATTTCAAATATCAGTATTCAACGTTCTATGTTTAATATATCAAAACATTATTTATGCATTTGTAATTGCAGGTTAAATGCGTTCATGTCTTGCATTAAACAAAATCCATGTGTGTAAATACATCTAAATGCCACTTCAGATGCAGCTTCTGTGTTGATTTAATTTGCTTGCTAACAGCCCAAATGTCTTATTATTCTAATTCCCTGATTAAATGTAAGAATTTGACTCAAAATATAATGGACACTTTTAGAAAAAATGGCTTTATAAAGGTAAAAATGCCCATAAAATGCAAAAATCAGTTACAACTTATTGGAAAAGATTCATTTCTATCAGTATGAACAGAATACGAAGAATATTAAAAACATTAGGAGTCAGCTGTCTTCGGCAGTCCTTAAGGTACCAGCACAATAACACACTCAGCAAAATATCGTCTAATGATCATTATCGATAAAATCCCAGAAAATATCGAGATATAATTTTTTGTCAATATCGCACACCCCTATAGTACACACACATTTATGACTCTTTAGTTGGGTCAAATCCTATTTTTTTCTCAAATGTGACTCAGGCCTCTGTTTGAACAGCACAGATCACATGGAATCTGATCTCTTTGATTCTGATTTGAGCCACTTTCATATGTGGTCCTAAATTAGACACAGCTCTGATGTTTTGCAGTGCAACCTCAGTCTGAACAGTCAGATCAGAATTAGGTCAGTGAAGGGACAGTGAGGTGTTGAACTCATAAGTATTACGGTGACAGCTCAAGGAAAGCCTGAGGGTCGTATTGTAAATATTAAAACATTTTGCTCTCTTTCTCCTCATTCAGATTGCCTGCGCACAAATTCGCTGGCATCCACGGCACATCATCTTACAAATGAATGTGTAAACACTGACTTAAGTGACCTGTATATTTACTTCTGTATAACAGCGTACCGTCTTTGTTCTTGTTCTTTTGCGGACTGTATGAAGAGTTCACACTCATATCTGATACTGGCCACATTTAAAAGATAACGTGACTAACCAAACAAAAAAAAAATCTGAGAAATAAATCAGACTTACAGTGTGAACACCAATGATAAGATTGTTTTTATGCAGATCTATGTGATTTTTGCTCAGAGGTGTAAACATGTTATACTCACATCATCCTGAATATCCAGGTCACAACCAGCTGCAAGGAGAATCCTCACAACAGCAATGTGGCCCTTATAGGCAGCCAAATGCAGAGGTGTTCTGCCGTTCTGCAAGAAAACAACACACACACACACACAATCAGGCACTGGAACAAACACAGGAGCTAGTGAATGTGTGAGGGACAAAACACATGACCAAACAGCAAGTGTGCCCGTGATGCAAAGCTCAGAGTAACTCTGCAGATGTCTGTCATGAATCCAAATAATCCATTTACATAATGAGTGAGAGTAAATAAAAATGCAATACATGAAATAGCCATCAGGATAAGCATCAGTCCTCTTTTCTACAGTTTTAGCCACTGACTAATCTCCCAGAGGACCAGCCTTATGCTACTTCAGCCAAGAAACCATGTCACAATGAGAAATAATCACAGAGCTGTGACTTATGTAACAGACAACACTCATGCCAGGCTGCCTAGTCCACACAGTTTGCTGTGGCTGCTGTATTTATAGTGTTAATGAAATATACATCAGGCCAGATATTAGATATAATATGATGTAAATGTCCTCTGTTAGAAATCTAATAGGCAAAATTATTAAGCCGTTTTATCAAATATGTACTACAAAGATAACTGCATAGTCAGCAGATAATAAACTATTTTTCAATTCTGTACTGTTAGTATATTTACAGAGCAAAATAGAACAATAATGCACAAGATAAAAGCTCCCAGTGAGAGCTTAGGAGTTTTTTTTATCCAAAACATGACTTCTTTGGAAAAATGTTTCATTTATATATTTTTTTAAATAATATTTTATTTCATTTTATTATTAACACTTCCTTAATGACATAATTCTCCAGGAAGTGATATCTTTTTATGGGAAAATAACAGCATACACACGAAGAATTAACATTAAATTTGATTATTTCTGTGATGTTCTGTGGTATTATTTGGATTGTCATTCTAAAACATTATATCCTATTTGATCCAATTATAGAAATCAGTTTGATAATATCAATATTTAAAAAAAAATTAATAAAAAATGAATTCCAAGCTGACATACTCAATCTAGTTCTCAAACCCACAGCAATGGCTAACATTTAACTTCCAGTCTAACAGCACCGTGTTCATTTTACTGCCACTGTGCAAGAAACGTAGGAATAAAGTTTAAGTGCCTGGGTTTGATCAGAGCATATTTCAGAAAGCCTGGTATATCTATCATAAAAATACTTCCTAAATTTAAATGCAAGTACTTTTACAGTTCAAAGGGTATTACTGTATGACAGCAATAACCAAATGACCTAGTAAACTGCCATAGGCTGGTTAAATGGAAGTTAGACATCTTTATTACTACAGGGAAGAGGGCATTAGATGTTGATTAAAGGGGTTCATGTCAGATGCAGCAATGTTTGCAGACATGCAAAAAAAAAGGTGCAGTAGGGTAGTGAGAGCCTCCAAAGATTCCTTCTTAAAAACGCCACGAGATCAAGAAGTGACGTCAGACATGTGAAGGGGGGGGTGACCAGTACTAAGGTGTTAAAGTCTGAATGTTAAAATCACCTCACATGATGAGCGAAGCGCCTAGATGAGACAGAGAGGTGTGTCCAATTGATCAACGTATGAGGGCAGCAATAAACAATAGCAGTAATTAAAGACAGCACGTTCAGAGCTTTTGTGTCACACCTGGTGAGCGTAAAACTGCTTAAGGACTGGCACAGTGCAACCACTCAAAACTTTCTTTAGATCCTGAAACTGGATATATTGAGCAGCACTAGTGGGAGTGATTATGTAACGATGTGGGGGAAGAGACCAGAGGTATGTGCTTGGTTATGTCTGTACCAGCTTCCAGACGGCAGGAGGGGAACAGACTCGGAGCTCTCGTCCAGCAGAATGTTCTTCACCTACGTGAAAATATACTGACAATTTATATTGATAAGTTATGTAAGCCTTAATCGTCAAAGTGGTTGATTTCTACACTCACACAGAATTCTGAATTTGCAGTAGTTATTTATGATATTTACAAGGAATCTGAATACGGCTTCAATCAGAATTTGACTCAAACGTGGTGGTCTGATCTCTTTTGCCTTTGGGCTTTCAGAAGTCTCACGTTTCCTTTTCCTGCATGTCTCATCTTCTCTCCAATGCTTGAGCTCTGGTCAGCAGGTGCTCTGGATCCTGCAGCTCTGGTCTCACCATTGTCCTGGTGAGAAAGCCATTTGTTGTCTGTGCTTGAATGATCTGTGGGTGTCGCTACAGGCAGGGCTGTCCTTTCACATTTGTGACCCTTGACCCAATTTTCCGAACTGAATAAATATGCTTTCCATTGATGTATGGTTTGTTAGGATAGGACAATATTTGGCTGAGATACAACTATTTGAAAATCTGGAATCTGAGGGTGCAAAAAAATCTAAATATTGAGAAAATCATCTTTAAAGTTGTCCAAATGAAGTTCTTAGCAATGCATATTACTAATCAAAAATGAAGTTGATATATTTACGGTAGGACATTTACTAAATATCTTCATGGAACATGATCTTTACTTAATATCCTAATGATTTTTGGCATAAAAGTAAAATCGATAATTTTGACCCATACAATGTATTTTTAGCTATTGCTACAAATATCCCCCAGCGACTTAACACTGCTTTTGTGCTCCAGGGTCACATATAGGATAAAGCCCTGGGGTGAGGGAAACACCTGAAGCTTTGAATGAGACACCCCACCCCAGGTATGGCACCTTTTGACCAACAAGGACACACCTGACAGTCAGTTGATATTCTTCTCTGTATTCAGTGACAAA
Organism: Sinocyclocheilus grahami; assembly: GCF_001515645.1. NCBI lineage: Eukaryota > Metazoa > Chordata > Actinopteri > Cypriniformes > Cyprinidae > Sinocyclocheilus > Sinocyclocheilus grahami. The sequence goes on from NW_015505998.1 coordinate 46,332, forward strand.
CCGACTTGATCTTTAACAAATCTCATAACATTCAGAGGCTGTTTTCATGATAATGTATGCTTTCACGCTAAACTGCCAAAACCTAATATTTGTTTTTAATCATAGCATATAAGAGCATCCACACTACTATACACAAAACATTAACTAACCATATCACGCATGTATTCACTCCCCAAAATAAAAAAAAAATTCTACTCTTCACACGCTCCCATTTTGCAGTAACACAGACAGCAAAAAGTAACAGCAAATGCTTTTAACAAAGTATACTTCATATAATAACATTAGAGTTGACAGTAAGACTTAAACATCAGCGGACACCAGAGATGATGCTTGTCCACAGTTTAACCTCTAGGAACAGAAATAATAACAATACTTCATGCTACATTAATGGCAGTGAGATGTCTTCTAGTCAACACTATGCATTGCATTACCACTACAGTATGTTATGGACCAGGATTTCAGTTTTCCTTCCTGCGTGAAATCCGCTCTGTTCAAACGCTCTCTGATTGTAGGAAAAAGTCCCAGGCTCTGTTTCGAAAATTCAAACAGGTGACTGTACATTAATAATAAAGAGCCTGATTAATTAAAAACACACACGCACACACACACACACACACCAGTGCCAGCTCAGACCCACTCTGAGAATATAATTTAGCCTTAATATAATTGGGTCTACATAAATTCAAAACAACTGTCAAATGGAACAAAATAATTGTTCATTACACACTGTTACATTTTTTGTGTGAAATTACAGTGTATTCCAGGTTAATAATGGCATTACTTACACAGCAATTTCACAGTGGGACTTCTCTTGTCTCTAACTGCACTCTCAGAAATTTCTTGTGAACAAACAGCATCATACTGTGTTTCTACAGTGCAGATGTACTATGAAAGCACCCAGCATGCAATGCAGCATGAATAGATCATGCTGTAGAGTTTTTTTTTTATATTCTTGTTGGTTTTATTTGTGCTATAAGTTGTTTTTGGATCACTTTTAGCAGTCTGTGTTGTTGGTTTATTTTATAATGTTGGTTTATGTTGTAAGTGTTATTTTATTTGTTGAGTGTTACCACTGTTATGTTTTGTACGTCGAGTATTAATGTCACATCTTTCAAAGACGTTTCTCAGCAGTTGCTTCACTATTGTGAAAGATCCATCCACAAACAGTTATGAATATGAAATAAGTTACTGATTAATCTTCATGCTTAAATAATGCTAAAATAATGTTAAGAATAGTTTGACTATCTTAAAGTCAGGCAATTAGCTTATTTCATACTCTAACCTGTCATCATTTTGACATCACTAGATCAGAAATTTGAATATGAATATGCAAGGTCCAAGATCCAAAACAAATACTAATCACTAATCACCATAATGGCGACTTCAATACCATTACAGTAGTAAACAACTACATTTCTCACAGTATAAACAGTTGCACAGTTAAAGACAACTTTATCATGTGAATTATAAAGCAGTAAATTACTGTGATGTTAGCATCATTCTGCTGTTCATTCACAGTCATTTGTAAGAAAATGACCCAGCATGCATTGATTTCACAGTACATTTCTGACAACAGTAATGTATTGTAAAATAATAATCTTTAATCCTGTAAATTCCTGGTAAGTTTTTTTATTTTTACAGTGCAGCTCTCATACGTTGGTCTGGAGCCCTGAAATTCCTCAGTGTGCTCTTCACCGATAACTTAACATAATTTCCACAAAGAAAGTGTTTTTAATTCCTAATTCCTCCCTTTACATTCGCACTGCTCTGAGACACTGAGTAAACCAGATCATAAGCCGCTAACAGAGCCACACTTCCCTCTGAAAAATGCAGTGCATCAGACAAGTTATCGGTAACACTTTATTTTAGGGGCCAATTCACTACTTGCTTATTAGCCAGTTGCTTATTAGCGTGCATATTACTAGCATATTGGCTGTTTATTAGTACACTGTAAAAAAGCAAGCCTGTAAATTAACAAGAGTAGCGGGGGCCAATTCACTACTTGCTTATTAGCCAGTTGCTTATTAGCGTGCATATTACTAGCGTATTGGCTGTTTATTAGTACACTGTAAAAAAGCAAGCCTGTAAATTAACAAGAGTAGCATAAATCATGAACTACAATTTTACTGTAAAAACAGCACATTAAGAGCAGCTGTGAATTTACAGTTCTTTACTGTAATATACTTGTATATACAGTATGTGACTATAATAAAACCAGGCACTGAGTCATTTGAGGAAACCGATTGCCTTAAATAGGTCTATTTCTATTTAATAATAACACTGTGAACTTATTTCTTTTGAGATAAAAAACGGTGTGGATGTTTCATTGTATTTGAAATCACCATTTTGTTGGTTAGTGTTTGCTTTAGTTGGGCTCTTCACCCTTGACTTTTCAATGTTGGCAACAGCCAGAACTGCCAATGTTAAAAAGTCAGTTGATTTCATCTGAGGCCGTGGCTGGTTGCCTGATCAGGAGAGTAAATGCCGAACTGAAGTGTTATTTTATGTGTTCTTGCACAAGACTAACATAGTGGAAATCTGTTAGTGTTTCATTTTCTGTTCTGTTGGGAATTAAAACCTGTGTTTAAGTCATGGATGAGCAGAGAAACACTCATGTTATGCTGCATGTTGCTTTTTTTAAGCCTGTAACTGTATAGTTACTGATGCAGTGACAATCTCAATGGTAAATCAGTTTTATTTCAAGAATTTATTTCTTTATCTTACTGCCGGCTCCGCCCAAGCTCAAGCTTCACGCCCTGTCGGCTCTACTTAAGTTCCGCTCTCTGTCAGCTGTACCCCAGCTCCTTGCCCTGCCGGCTCCCTTCTTGAGGCAGGCTCCACTCTTGCTGCCTGCCGAGCTGCCAGTCCCGCCCTGGCCTCCTGCTCTGCCGGCCCCGCCCTGGCCTCCTGCCCTGCTGGACCCACCCTGGAACCCTGGGTTACCTCTATCCCCAGGGCCTCTTTCACTACACGGGCCTGATCCACCTCCGTTCCGCCTCCCTCCGGGGTTGCTCCTGGTGGAGCGTCTGGAATCCGCTCCTTAAGGGGGGGGTTCTGTCACAGAGATGACTGTGTTCTGGGAGCACATGGCTTGTGTTGTGTTTGTCTGTTGCCATGTGCTCTCTCCTGTCTATTGTCTGGCCCCTCCCATCTTGTTACCTCATTATTGTTTAAGTTGCTCCACCTGTGTCTCCCTCGTTTGGTTCCTATTTATTCTCCTTGTGTCTGCCGTCCTGTGCTGATCCGTCATTTCTCATTGTGTGTGTTTCGTGTCTGCATGTGTGCAGCTTTAGCTCTGCCTGTCTGTTTTTCCCCCTCGGGGTGGTTTGAGTTTGTTTGTTTCATTTTTTTATTATTAAACTAAACAACCATTTCTTCAGCGATCCTCTCCCCGCACGCACCGTGACATTAACAGGTTTTAATTCAGTGCATGGTATAATTAGTCACATACTAAATTATATTACAGTAAAGAACTGTAAATTCACAGATGCTCGTTTTGCTTTTTTACAGTTGTGCTGTGTTTTTAACAGTACAATTGTAGTTGATGATTTACGGTACTCTTGCTAATTTACAGGCTTGCTGGCAACTGTACATTTTTTACAGTGTACTTATAAAGCACATATTAATGCCTTAATCTGCATGGCCATATTTTAGATCTCTTAATCCACCCCATACCTACACTTGACAACTACCTTATTAGTTTTACCTTACTAACTATTAATAAACAGCAAATTAGGCATTTATTGAGGCAAAGGTCATGGTTATTAGTTAGTTAATAGAGAGAATTTGTCCCCCAAACTAAAGTGTGACCCAGTTATCTAATAAAACTGCAGCCTTTGCGAATTGCTTGTCCTGTGTGAAGAATGCATGGACTTCACAGGCACGTGTGCCATTAGTGACAAGACTACGGTCTTGAAATGCAATATTCTTATGCAGATAAGCTCCAAAACCTGTATAGAAATGCAATTTGCTCCACCGTGTACACAGATGGTTGAATGACAACGTCTCAGACTTCTGAACCTAGTATATAACTAAGGTCACTAAAGCATGTTACTCACCTTGGTAATGGCTACCTTGGCCCCTTTGTTGATGAGCTGAACCACATGATCAGCTTGACCCTTGTGCGAGGCTATGAGGAGACGCTCAGAGAGGGCTCGCACAGATGATGCATCCTGCTGGTTCATGAATTAGGGAAAGACTTAGGGAGGGGGGAATTACTGGGATCAGAAGCAGGAATGCGTCCCTCTGCCTTGGGATGAGAGGAGAGAGGAACCATAGATGTCTAGCTCTTGGAGGGATCTAACCCTCATGTCCTTTGGAGAAGCCTGTGGGGAAACAGGAAATGACACCACTGTCATAACAGCAGCCATAGTTTTCCAGAGTAAAGCGGATGTGACTATAGAGACACTGAAGAGGATTTTGTTGGCTCTACATCAGCTGATTTGTCATTAAAGGGGTCATATCGTACATTTATTAATCATTTCAATTTGTTCCCTATGGTTCACCTATAATGTTACTGATGGGATTTTATACCAAAAAAACGTTAATTTTATGTTTTCATGACCATTTCGATGACCCGATATAATGTAATATATATATATTTTTTTACATAAAAAAAACTCTCAAGTCCCTCTTTGCATGTGAAACAAGTAAAACGTTTCGCTATGCTCACACACTGCATGTTTGCTGCCACGTCTAATATAGTTTTTAAAGGCACCATCCTACAATATCAGTCTCTTTGTAAAACTGTATTACAATGTCAAGTCAAAATTATATAGTGCTTTTCACAATACAAATTGTTTCAAAGCAGCTTTACAAAAAAAAGCATGATTTAAATATCTATAACATCTTTTAATATCTTAATATCTTCATGCCTTTTAGTCACATTTGGCTGATTAGTGCTGGGCAATAATATTTTAGATTTGCTATATAGTATATATGGCTTTACATGAGTAGACTATGTATTGTGGATAAAGTTGGACATACTTATAACTTTATATAAAGAGCTGGACTTCATTGCAATCTGCACCAAAATGTGCCACTCAAACTGTTCTGATCTGACTGAAATAATTATGAATCTTGTTAAAAAATACATTTTAGTGTGCGTCTCTAATGTTACGATTCTTAAGAAGGACCTGCAAAATGCCAGCTGCTAGCTACACACGTCTTATGCTTACCACCTGCTTATACCTGTTATTAGCAAAGACTTGAGTTATGTCATCTGATCACGTTTTGTTTGGCTTAGGGTCACATGCAGCGTGTTTCTGTGCCTATGAAATTTCTTGCAACTTTCTCTTGATTCACACAGCCTATGACAAAAAAACAAAAAAGACTAAAGGCGAGCTCATGACAAAAGTTATATAGCTTCAACTTGACAGAAGTAGAATTGCTCGAAACCATGTGAGGCACTTTGATAGTGACGTCACAGCTGTGAAACGTGAACCTTTGGATCAGAAAACTGAAGCAGGCTGAACATAGTCAGGTATTTCTTTTTAAACATCAGTTATGTTCACTGCATGACAACAAGCCCTACAATCAACCGTCAGTCAAATCTCATTGTGTACTAATGGCATGTTATACACTGCACTTACATAACAGGCTAGAATTTCCCCCAAGAGTAAAGAGAATGAGTACTGGTATTATACTCTTTCTGTGTTTGAATTTAATTGGTATAATGGTTTGTTGTGACTCTATAAACAAACTTGATTAAATAAACACTTTGAAATGTGCAAAGCTACAGCAATAACCAGTCTAAGCCCCAAGGCAGTCCTTAGTCAAGAACTTCAAAGTCAGTTTTAGACATGTAGTATTTATGATGATGACCAGTGAAATGGCCGCAGATGCACTTTGTAATAATTCAGAGGAGAGCTGACATGAGCATGTGTAGGCACATCCCCTCCAGCCCTCCCTGCGTGTCTTTAAAGGATTCTCCGGATTCCCTCTTTTATGTTACATACAGCCCCACACATCAGTGAACTTTAAACTCTGGCCCGTTCACAACCTGAAGAATGGCAGTGTCTCGGCTGTATCATTGTTTCCTCGAAACAACAGGGAAAAACATTCCCACATTTTCAGGAGAATGCAGGGCAAAAATTTCGCAAGGCTTAAAATAACAAAGACATTGTAAACCTGTGACTTCTGAAATAATTCACTGTGCTTGTCACTGGCAAAGACAACACACACACACACACTCACAAAGATGGAGGCAGGTAGCCCCCCGGGATCGCTAGATCGGTCAGCGCCGGACCACGAATTTAACCGCCTGTAACTCCCGAACCCCGGGGGCTCTGATTGCAAGTTAATTTTGTTACAGTCCTGTGAGACAGAAACACGAGTATGTAGAGAAAGGTTCAGGGCATAAAAGAACACTTATCAAATTTAATTTTCACGACATTATTTTCTGGTGCGCAACAACTAAAAGCCCTGAAAACCATCTAACACTAACGAATGACATAATATTAAATTATGGTGTCTGTATGCATGTTTTTTGGTTGTTGGTTTTTTGGATTGTGAAAACTACTGTTTAAACCAGTGCTATTTTACTATCATTGAGATATTATTATAGTTTTTATTCATATTTTGTATCAGTCTATATTTCCCATATATATATATATATATATACATACACATATGTGACCCTGGAGCACAAAAGCAGTGTTAAGTCGCTGGGGTATATTTGTAGCAATAACCAAAAATACATTGTATGGGTCAAAATTATAGATTTTTCTTTTATGTCAAAAATTATTAGCATATTAAGTAAATATCATGTTCCATGAAGATATTTTGTAAATTTCCTACCATAAATATATTAAAACTTAATTTTTGATTAGTAATATGCATTGCTAAGAACTTCATTTGGACAACTTTAAAGATGATTTTCTCAATATTTAGATTTTTTTGCACCCTCAGATTCCAGATTTTCAAATAGTTGTATCTCGGCCAAATATTGTCCGATCCTAACAAACCATACATCAATGGAAAGTGTATTTATTCAGCTTTCAGATGATGTGCACATCTCAATTTCGAAAAATGTACCCTTATGACTGGTTTTGTGGCCCAGGTTCACATTGTGTGTGTGTGTGTGTGTCTATAGTTTTTATTAATTTTTGTTTTACTTATTTTAGTACATTAAGTTAAACTCAATTAGAAGGAGAACCAAATATTTCATTTAAGGGCCTGTTGGTCAGGCCAAGGAGTGCTTTTGTCAATAATATATATATATATATATAGAGAGAGAGAGAGAGAGAGAGAGAACTGCTATACTAGACATCTTTAAGAGGACTTGTTGTGACCCTGGACCACAAAACCAGTCATAAGGGTCAATTTTCTGAAGAAAAAAAATTCTGTATTGGCCGAGATACAATCTGGAATCTGAGGGTGACAAACAATCTAAATACTGAGAAAATAATCCTTAAAGTTGTCCAAATGAAGTTCTTAGCAATGCATATTACTAATCAAAATTAAGTTTTGATATTTACGGTAGGAAATTTACAAAATATCTTCATGGAACATGATCTTTACTTAATATCCTAATGATTTTTGGCATAAAAGAAAAATCGATAATTTTGACTCATGCAATGTATTTTTAGCTATTGCTACAAATATACCCCAGCGACTTATCACTGCTTTTGTGCTCCAGGGTCACACTTGATTATTTCCCTCTTTGAAACCTTATCCCTATCATGGTTAGTCATAATCCTTTCTCCTTGTGGCGACATCCAGCAAGAGTTTCATTTTTCAGCTCTATTCAGAGGATTTGAGGTGGAACTCTGCTAAATGTTCTTGCCAGAAAATGTCTGGACTATGTGTAGCTCAGAGGCATTCAGCAGATTTATTAAATTATCCAAAACAAGAGGTGACTCTCACGAAACCTGTCAAGAACATGTCAAACTCGTATTTCACTGTCAATAAAAATGAATATATTCTGACATGATTTTTAAGACAAGCACATTTCCCCTTCATTTAAAGTTAAAACAGGATTCATTTTATTTATGCAACATATTTACAATATAATTAGTATTTTAAAATCTATCTACACTCTAAAAAATGCTGGGTTGTTTCAACCCAACTTTGGGTCAAATATGGACTAACCCAACCTTTGGGTTAAAATTTTACATTCAATTTTTAACCCAAAAGTTGGGTTAGTCCATATTTGACCCAAAGTTGGGTTGAAACAACCCAGCATTTTTTAGAGTGTATCTATCTATCTATCGGGTGAAATATGACCACGACGTGTGGTTGATGTTAAAAGCTTATTTTCCATATTGTGTCCATTAACAGCATGAAAAAATAATGTGTGAACCACTTGACTTAATTAACAGATTTTGTGAGTTTTACAAAGCATTATCTATGAACCACTTGGCTTAATGGGTTTCAAATATGATAGCTGCGTATAGATTATATGATAGACAGTTATGTGATCTGTAATTCCGATGACCAATACCAGAAACAATCTAGACACAGAGAGTCTGCATGATAATCACCACACCCTTTATCTGAGCCAGAAACCCCTTCATCACACAAAGGGTTCGAGACAAACAATAGAAAAAAAAAATCTGATGATGATAAAGATGCATTTTTTTAAGCAATGTAAACCCATTTTATTCTATAAACCATTTCAGACATTATATATGCACAGAATGTCTCAATACTGCATCAGCATAAGGCTGAACTGTGCTTAACTGAGTTCAGTTGTGTTCATAGAAATAAACTCATGCACAGTTATTAAAGACATAACTGAACAGTGTGGATTATCAGTTAATAAAGCTTCAGATTAGTCATGTAAAATAATGCGTTTCTGAGCCAGACTTCGGACACATTTACTGAAACCCCTTATACATGGTCAGCACAATTTGACAAACATGCAGTTATCACTCCTAAAGTAATATCATAATCGATTATATTCATAAATAGGTTTGGTGGCTAATACCAAGCTGATTATTTTGGTAGAGCTAGTACAGTGTTTTGGCAGAAACGGTGGTTACCATTGTAAATTGGGAATGTCCTGGTTATATCATGAGGGAAAAATACAAGTATTATGCTCATAAATAAAGTGAATGTTTTTGGTTTTTTTAAATGCCAAATTTTGCCCTAGGTTTTAGCTGCATTAATCAAAATCAACTTGATTTAAAACAACAGAACTCAGAAGCTGTGCGTGTACTTTGGCCCCCATATTTTTGGGGGTGAATTTGTACTCGGAAGACCTAAATCTAACAAAACCAAAACATCCACTTGAGAAATTCATCATTTGATGGATAAAAATAAATAAATAAACAAATAAATGAAGTATGTAACTAAATTCTTAACTGAAAAAAATGCTATTTTCTGTCTGCTGTGTGTGTTTGGGTTATGTGTTATAATATTTATAACTAGTTGTACATAAAAAAACTAGTTGTTGTGTGTGTGTTTGTGTTTATGTGTGTGTGTGTGTGTGTGTGTGTGTGTATGTGTGTTTGTGTGTGTGTGTGTGTAAGAGTGTGTGTGTATGTTTGTTTGTGTTTGTGTGTGTAAGAGTGTGTGTCTATGTGTGTGTGTGTGTCTATGTGTGTGTAAATGTGTGTGTGTGTGTGTGT
>NW_015505998.1:59338-111726 GCF_001515645.1 Sinocyclocheilus grahami
GTGTGTGTGTGTGTGTGTGTGTGTGTGTGTGTGTGTGTGTGTGTGTGTGTGTGTGTGTATAAGAGTGTGTGAATGCTCTGTCCAGCACATTCCTCTGAAGGATTGTCCCAGCAACCACAGCATGGCAGCCTGATTATTATTCGAAAGCCCGTGAGAGAGTAGAGCAGTGCTCCGAACAGCGACCCAAAGTATCGTATTAAAGTGAACATTACAGGGACTAGTAAACAGCGGGTTAACACATCAGTGAACACAGCCGAGCACAGAAACAAAAAACGAAACAAGGTAAAAACTCTGTAAATACTCATTAAAACCTACCTCACACTCAGAGGACATTATTTTCTGTCTGCTGTGTGTGTTTGGGTTATGTGTTATAATATTTATAACTAGTTGTACATAAAAAAACTAGTTGTTGTGTGTGTGTTTGTGTTTATGTGTGTGTGTGTGTGTGTGTGTGTAAGAGTGTGTGTGTATGTTTGTTTGTGTGTGTGTCTATGTGTGTGTGTGTGTGTGTGTAAGAGTGTGTGTCTATGTGTGTGTGTGTGTCTATGTGTGTGTGTGTGTCTATGTGTGTGTAAATGTGTGTTTGTGTGTGTGTGTGTGTAAGAGTGTGTGTGTATGTTTGTTTGTGTGTGTGTCTATGTGTGTGTAAATGTGTGTGTGTGTGTGTGTAAGAGTGTGTGTGTATGTTTGGGATATAAGACTTGGGTCATTAGTAGGTTAAAAACATATCTCTACTCCTTAGCGGTTTAAATTTACTCTACTTTTGTTTTATTATCTTGTTTGATCTTACTCTGTTTTTTATTTATTTATTTTTATTTACTTTTACTTTATTTTATATTGTTCAGCAATTTGGATAGTTTTGCTATGTTTAAATGTGCTATATAAATAAAATGTACTTATTTACTAGTATTTTCACCAAAAAAAATAAATAAATGTAAGTCAGTTATTTTTATATCTTTTGCTGTAGTGTCAGTAATGAAGTAATGAGTGCTGCACACAGAGATCTGATCTGGTCATCATCAGTCTGTCTGAGATTACATGAAGAAACAGAACAAGTACATTAGCTCTATTGTTTATAATACATTATGTATTTGAACAATTTTGTTCAATAAAACATATGATTTCTTGCTTCTGATACTTTATTTGAACTAATTATTATGGCCTCATTGCTTTTATATATGTATTTTAAGTCATTTTAAAGGCTATTGTTCACTTACATCTATTTTTATTACCACAAAAAAAAATATTATAATTATAGGGCCCTATGAAATCCGTTTTATTTCCAAATTCAGTTTTTTTCTCCATTTTCATTTTTCTATACTCTGTTTTAATGGTTAAATTAAATTGTATTAATCAAAAAGCCTGTCTAATTAATTGAGTTTTACAGTTTTATCTTTACCAAATTCTGTTTTCCATTATTTTCTGGATTAAATTTTAATGGTTCCATTACATTTTAATAATCAAAAGCATCTCCAAATAATTGATTTAATAAAAAAAAAAAAGTTTTTTCTTTTCTTTTCTTTTTCAGAAATACTGCACATTTACATTTTTCTCCTAAATAAATTCTGGTAAATAATATTTCTGTTAAATACTCCTTTAAAAAGTGTTTTTTGATTATAATTGTATTATTAGTAGACTAGAACACGTGGATATGTTATCATTCTTACACTATAATACTGAACTTTGATTTCAGTGATTTGAACTACGAGATGAACACTTGCTTCTTGCACTCTATGTTGCACTTTACTTTTGCTTTAAAAAAAGGATTTCATAGAAATTTGGATTTCATTTGGTTTGAATGTTTTTGTGGGAAATTGATCGTTAAGATTAACCGATTAATCAATAAATTAGTCGATAGATTAATCGAAATAAAAATAGTTGTCGTTAGTGGCAGCCCTAAATGTGAGCATCTAGGAAAGATGGGTGTGTTAATTTCACATTAAAAAAAATTTGAATTATAGTCCAGGTGTAGTTCTAAAGCATGCTGAAATCAGAACCATTTCAAGGAACATTATGGAAAATCAAAACAAATGGCATTTTAAGAGAAACATAAATGTGCAGGCACACTCTGTTGGCATTTAGCCTATTTGAAATGTACTTTACCATTTAGCAAACGTATTTAGTGTCCCGTTCTAAAATGATTATTTAGAAGATTCAGTCTCTCTAAACCCCTCCCATTGCAATGACGACTTGAGCAGGACATTTCCCATTGATAAGTTTTGACTTACTTGGTCATATTTTATGAGACTTTGTAACTGTAATTCCTCTACATTAGCATTAACAAGTAAGGATAAGTCCCATGTTGACCTCGCCAAGATTTGAGAAGCAGCCGTCAGTAAAATGACGGTAATACAACAAAAGGTTATACTGCTGTGGTAATTTTAATCACTGACTCTTTATATCCTCACCATTTGGAAGTGTATACAAAAAAGAAATGGCTTTTGCAGCACAGAAAACAGCATCTTCTCGACAACACAACCAACTAAATTGTTTAAGAGCGGGTTAAAGTAGACGTTGTTCGTGGGCAGCCAATGAAGGCCGCAGGCTATAGCATTATGTTAATGTCTTACATACCTATGTCAATAAGTTACAGAAGTAAGACTGGAATTACTGATGACTCGTTTCGGCATTTCAGAATTTATTTGTCATGCACTTGGAGCTTTAAAGCTCTGCAGACATTGTACATTCACAAACAGCTATCCACCTTATTTTTCCCGTAATAGCAGGCATAATAATAAAAGGTAATAGCATTAAATTTGTAAATTGAATGTGTCTGGCTTCCGGTGTTATCAGCTTCCAGTTATTTTTATCTGTACAAAACAGCTCGTTTTGCTGCTTGATATTGTTTCTTACCATCTAATTTCAATATATTGTCTTATAAACAAACTGGTTGATAGTACAAACAGTTTTACCCTTTACTGCACTGTTGTTACTCTTCTTGTTATTTCCCTACAGCGGCAAATTAATCAGAAGTCTCGCACATTCACAGAAAACGGCTTACTAAAAAAATAAGGTGGATACTACACACTACATGAAAGGTAATATTTGAAAAAGCATAATAGGGGAATTTTAATATTGTTGATAAAATAGTATAAACAGAAACAAGCAAATCAATTCACATTACAACTGAATGTTGTAGTGTGGAAGAACATGTGGTTGCCTTGAAGATGCCAAGAAGATACTGACATAAATGAGCATATTTTGTTTTGCAAAAGCAACTTCTGGAGAGGACATATTTGAGGTGATATACTGATTTTTCCAGAACAATCTGGATGGAATAGAGTAAGGGCTAGGCTAGGCTGAAGCCCCAGGGCCCGCGAATTGAGGGCGCCTTACGTGATTGTGGAGGAAAGGAAAAGTAGACCTAGAATTGATTGGCCATCGGGAGCACCCAAGCTTTCCCCGATATGCCGATTGCAGAAATCCCACCACACCCCCACATATAGTGTCTGTGCTATTTCAGTCCAAAAGTTATGAGCAATAAAAATGTCTTTGTGCTCGTTTACACTAGAGTTGCGGGTATCTTCTAAACGCCTCGGCTTTACTGTAGTGCATGGGAAACAAACACTTAAAGCCAAGTGATGAAACGGCACTACATTACCTGATTAAACCGCGCAGCGCAAAAGAACAGCTGGACCGATGTCTCCCACCCATGACTGTACGTGTAAACGAGTACAAAGACATTTTTATCGCTCATATCTTTTGGACAAAAATAACACAGACACTAATATGTGGAGGCATGGTGGGATTTCTGCAATCGGCACACCGGAAAAAGCTTGGGTGCTCCCAATGGCCATAGGTCTACTTTTCCTTTCCTCCACAGCCAATCACGTCAGGCCCCCTCAATTTGCAGGCCCTGGGGCTTCAGCCCCGCCTTGCCCTTATGTTAATCCGGCCCTGGTCGTGGGTCGGGACTTGCTGTTTTAACCCTCATCCTTTGGGACATTTTGACCCAAAACTCATTTTTAAAGATTTTTTAAAAACGGAGCATTGATTGTTATGGAATGAGACTTTGTTACATTTGTGACACTTGAACTGGGTATACATGAAAAAAAATTGAGTGAATTCGAGCAGTTTAAGTGGGTGCTATAAAAAAGTATCAAAAGTGTCCCTCGCGGGTCATTTTGACCCACCACTGGAAAAGCATGGGATTTTGTCACACTTGAGCATGGAGCACACACAAAAAATTTTGAGTCAACTCGAGGATTCTATGTGGGTGTAATACAAAAAGTAACAAAAGTGTCCCTCGCGGGTCATTTTGACCCGGCCATAGGAATGAATTGAATGTCCGAAAAAAAAAACAGCATTTTTTTATTTATTAGATTTTTTTTACTATAGAAAATCTGACACAATCCAAAAAAGATGCATACCCAAACAAAGGGCTGAGACTGAATGTCCCCAATGCAAAAAAGCTCACATACCCACACACACTGGCACACACACACACACACAAACACACACATGGCACACACACTCCCATTGAAACACATTATAGCATGTATGATGTTTCTGCTGGGAAATGACTGTCATTTTGAAAAAAATTTTTTGACTTAACACAGATAAATTTGAGTGATAGGGTGGAGACCAATTAGTTTATATCATATTTATTTTTTTTATTTAACTTTTATATTTATTAAAATATGAATTTTATATTTTAATAAATAAGTCTGCTAAATGACTAAATGTAAATGTAATATTTTATATTTATTACATACTTATGAAACTGTATAAATATGCATGTGTTTGGATTAAAATTCAGTATGAATTTTTTTTTACAAAATATATATATTTTTAATGTTTTGATATACTGTATATCTGAAAGCCTTGAGATATATCTGAAAGCTTAATGAAGCCTCAAGTTGGTGTAGTTTTAAAGATTTCACTTGTTTGGCTCATTTAAGTATCTCCATAGGATTCAATAGGCCCCTCGGGAGGGACGGATGAGTTTAATTGTAATCTCAAACGCCATTGGTTACGTCCCCTTTCCCGGAAGTCAGCTGTGATTGGACGCCTGTGAAAAGGCGATCCATAGTTCACATGTGACCTGAGACAATATAACAATTTTGGTAGATTTACCATCAGGGTTTGAAATTAACACGAGGTAACGCTGTCAAATCACTAGCCAAATTGGCGGATTACTTTTCATAAATTATGTTCACTCATTAATTTCTTGGGGAAGTTCATGCAAGCCAAATCTGCGCAGGTTTAACTTGTGAGACATCATGACATTATCGAGTATATTGCAAAAGCTAAACAAAACACACCTAAAGAGGCGTGCATACGCGACGAGATGAAGTCTGGTTAGACCAACACACACAGGCTTTAGTACGCATGCGCATTTAGAGTGGTTCTTTCACTGCATGATTCAGTCTATTAATATGCATTAAGAATTATCACATAATTCAAGATAAGGAGGCAGAAAATGTGTATATATCAATTCATATAGTTAATCAATATCACACGAAGAGTGCCGTTGTTTCTTACAAAATCAGCATGGTTACTAATGTGATATTTATTTTATACAACAGTTCAATAAACAATAAGTTAATATCAAGAGACTTACGTTTTAGACACCATATTAGCTGTTTTTGTGCTATTTCTGTGCTATTTCGCCAACAAAAAAACATTCCAAACACAGCCACAGTACTGTTCTGCGTCTCTAAGCAACATGACGCTGTTTTGTTCCTGAATGAATCAACCATGTAAATGATTCGGTTCAATCGCAATGACTCACTTAACAGTGACTTGCTGCCACCTACTGGCGGTTTTAATTTCACATTTAAAGTATCTTTTCATTTTTTAAATAATTTCAAATATCAGTATTCAACATTTCATGTTTTAAATATCAAAACATTATTTGTGCATTTGTAACTGCCGTTTAAAGCATTCCATGTCCCTCTGAGCTGCATTAACATGTGTAAATACATCTAAATGCCACTTCATATGCAACTTCTGCAAAGATTAATGTTATTGATACTGATTTAATTTTTTATTGATACTGATTTAATTTGTTTAGTAACAGCCTAAATGTATTATTATTATTATAATTGACTGATTAAATGAAAGAATTTGACTCAAAAGTTGATGCACACTTTTAGAAAAAAATGGCTTTATAAAGGTAAGAATGCCCATAAAAGTTAAAAATCAATTTAAACTTATTGGAAAAGATAAATTTCTATCACTGCTGTGAACTGACCACACAGAATATGAAGAATATAAAAAACTTTAGGAGTCAGCTGTCCACGGTAGTCTTTAAGATATCAGCACAATAACATCATCACAAGATTGCAATCACTAGCAAACGGAAGAATTTATGTTAATAAACTTTCTGCTAAAGATCTATTCTATTGACAAAGCATGCAATTAATTTTCATTAAAACAGCCATGTTATATTTATAAAAAAATAAATGACAACTTGCATGCATCTGGTCCGTTGATAAAGCCATGTCTCAGGTCACATGTGAATTATGTGCCTTTTCACAGGCGTCCAATCACAGCTGACTTCTGGAAAAGGGGTATGTAACCAATGACGTTTGAGATTACAATTAAAACAGCAAGTCCCGCCCCACGACAGCCAAAAATAAAAGTGTGCGAGCAAAAGCAAACAGGTGAAAAATACGGAGCGTGAGAATGAGGGGGATGAGGCCGATGAGACATATCCTCGCTCACGAGGGCTTGTATTGTGTGCACAGGTAATGTGATGCATGTGCGAGTGTTTAAAAAGAGCTTGCAGGCTCCCGTTTCCTCACATGTGGGTCTGTTATCCTCTTGCAGAAGCAATTTACAGTGTGCGTAAACAAAACTGGCACACTCAGTTCTTTTTGACATAGATTTGCCGGCATAGGTTTTGGTTCATTTTTATGACGCTTTTCAGAAAGAAGTTTGCGGAGACTGAGAAGACAGAAAGCGCACCCTGTTTGTTTTCTTTATTTAACAAAAGCACAAAGTTTTGTTGTTATTGTGAGTGTACACAAATACAAACCCAATTCAAAAAAAGTTGGGACACTGTACAAATTGTGAGTAAAAAAGGAATGGAATAATTTACAAATCTCATAAACTTATATTTTATTCACAATAGAATATAGATAACATATCAAATGTTGAAAGTGAGACATTTTGAAATGTCATGCCAAATATTGGCTCATTTTGGATTTCATGAGAGCTACACATTCCAAAAAAGGTGGGACAGGTAGCAATAAGAGGCCGGAAAAATTAAATGTACATATAAGGAACAGCTGGAAGACCAATTTGCAACTTATTAGGTCAATTGACAACATGATTGGGTATAAAAAGAGCCTCTCAGAGTGGCAGTGTCTCTCAGAAGTCAAGATGGGCAGAGGATCACCAATTCCCCCAATGCTGCGGCGAAAAATAGTGGAGCAACAAAGAAGACCTAAGACATTTGAGCAACTAGAAGCCTGTATTAGACAAGAATGGGACAACATTCCTATTCCTAAACTTGAGCAACTTGTCTCCTCAGTCCCCAGACGTTTGCAGACTGTTATAAAAAGAAGAGGGGATGCCACACAGTGGTAAACATGGGCTTGTCCCAACTTTTGAGATGAGTTGATGCCATGACATTTAAAATCAACTTATTTTTCCCTTAAAATTATACATTTTCTCAGTTTAAACATTTGATATGTCATCTATGTTGTATTCTGAATAAAATATTGAAATTTGAAACTTCCACATCATTGCATTCTGTTTTTATTCACAATTTGTACAGTGTCCCAACTTTTTTGGAATCGGGTTTGTAAAATTAGACAACAGTTTCGAATGATGTACAACACTTATCTGTGTGACCAAAATCGACATTGGCTCGAGTATTTTTAGTGTCTTTCGCACTGATCAGAAAAAAAGTGAGCTGTTTGTTGTTTATTTTACAGTGTTTTCTGGTGAGAATAAAACATCTGCATCTGAGTCCTCTATTATCCCATGTGGGATAGCGAGCATGACTGCTGTTCTTCCTTTGAGGGATTCTTGGAGGAGCTGCGCAAGGTTTTCGATCGCTTGGCTCAGGGAATTGAGGCGGCACGAGCCTTGTCGCTGCTTCAGCAGGGAGAGAAGTCCAGTTATTCTATTGAATTCCGCACGCTCGCCGCATTCTGTTGCTGGAATGCAAAGGCACTCTGGGATCATTTCCTCCATGGCCTGGCTGAACACATGAAGGACGAGATCTATTCCCTCTAGCTTGGATGGGTTGATCGACCTTGCCATTCGAGTCGATGACCGGATTGCTCTCCGTTCCTGGCACCGTAGAGGAGGAGCCGATGCAGGCCGGGAGAGCACGGCTGACCGTGGGGGAGCAACGGCGTCACCTGACTAATCAGCTGTGTCTCTACTGCAGTGAGGCAGGTCACGTGGCAGCTTCGTGCCCTAGAGCGGGGCGACACTTCTCACGCAAGGGAGAGCGTATGGTGAGCGTCACTACTACTCGAATGCCATCTGGTGGTCGTTCGGAGTTTCAAGCATCGTTACAGTTCAAGGGGGCTGTTTTTCAGGTGTCCGCATTAATTGACTCTGGAGCGGAGGGCGAATTCATGGATTCTGGATTGGCCACGCGCTTTGGGATTTCGTCCGTTGCCCTGGCCGAACCCATTTAAGCTAAAACACTTGCCGCACCCTTCTCACTAATATTACCCACGCCACGAAGTTTGTCATGCTAAAACTGTCCGGCAATCATGCCGAAGAGATCCGGTTCCTTCTTATTCACTCGCCCACTGCTCCAGTGGTTTTGGGACACACCTGGCTGGTCAAGCATAACCCCCACATTGATTGGGCTCGCAATTCTGTTTTGGCTTGGAGCTGTGGTTTGGGTGCTGCATTTTCCCCTGTTATGTCTCGTTCTGTGTTGCAGGAGGAGCCGGTGAGACTAGTGGATGTACCGTGTACCGGAGGCTTACCATGACTTGAGATCGGTTTTTAAGTAAGTCCCAAGCTTTATCTCTGCCTCTGCACCAGCCGTGCAACTGTGCGATTGGCCTGTTGCCTGGCACTTCTCCGCCAAAGGGGTGCCTTTACTCTCTGTCCGGACCGGAGCGGAAGGCCATGGAGAGGTATATTCACGATTCTCTGGTAGCAGGCATCATCCGTCCCTCTTCCTCTCCGGCTAGGGCGGGGTTCTTCTTTGTGAAGATGGATGGTTCGCTGTGCTAGAGCCCTGCACGGGCCTCAAATCTAGGCCCTAACCCAGCCCTTGTCTGACAGCTTATCAGAATTCTCGACCCGAGTCCGACTGGAGCTTGTGTCTTTTTTCTCTCTCTCGCTTCCCCATTGCACAGCTGCTGTTGCAGCCATTAAAATGGTTAAATTTGTAATGGCAAAGTGGTTATATTTCTTTTCATTTCTTTATTAAGTTAATTTAGAAATATGTTTGGAACATTTTTTTTTTTTAATTGGCTCTGTGTTGCTCTCTGCCGTCTGGGACAGGCTTCTCCATTCCAGCCGTTTTGTCAGTGTCCTCCAGCGATTTCTCTGCCACCTCTTCGACCGGCCCAGCCCCCGCTGCCCAGCATCCCACGCTTCTTCGGCTGCCTAAAGTGCCACTCCTTCTTGGCTATTTGAGCATCCTGCGACTCTCGATGGCCCCCTGCTGAATCTGTGCATTCTTCTGTTTATTACTGGCCTGCCTGTTTGAGTGCTGATTTATTTCATTAAACTGGTTATTTGTGCCTGCAAAACTGAATCCTGTCTCGATCCTTGGCACAAAGACTGTTCATTTTGAGGAAATTAAATAATTTTAATGTGAGTAAGGGAATCCTGATGATGGTCTACACCAGTCTGCTGGAAAGTATTATTTCCTATAATATCACCTGCTGGTTTGGGAATCTGGGGGCTAGAAGCAAAAGCAAGCTCACAAAGATTATTAAAGGGGTCATATGATGCTGCTAAAAAGAACAGTATTTTGTGTATTTGGTGAAATGAAATGTGTTTATGCGGTTTAAAGTTTAAAAAACACATTATTTTCCACATACTGTACATTATTATTTCTCCTCTATGCCCTGCCTTTCTGAAACGCATCGATTTTTACAAAGCTCATCGGTCTGAAAAAGCGAGGTGTGCTGTGATTGGCCAGCTATCCAGTGTGTTGTGATTGGCTGAATACCTCAAGCGTGAGACGGAAATGTTACACCCCTTACCATATTGTGATGATTCCCTGTCAGGCCGGAGCAATGATTCAAACACATGAAAACCTATTATAAACGAGGCATTCGTTGCATCCAGTGGGGACATAATTATGGATTATAATGACTTATACTGTCTTTTTACGCGTTGCGTTGCATCGCGCCGTGTAAACATAAAACCATGTCTGCATTTGTGATCGGAGAAATGACAAACAACATGCCCTACACTACACTGCCCAAAAAACTCGCTTTAAATATATAAAATATAAAAACTCTTTAAATATAAAAAGATTTACTTACAGTCTTTGAGTCAGAACAGCCGACATTGTAGGCTACTCTTCCAGGATCAGGAAACAGTCCTCCATAAAATGTGCTGCACACATCTGAATATTTGGGTTGAAGTGAGTTTCTAGTCGTGTCCATTTTTGGAAGGCCAAACAAAGTAGTTTCGCTTTCACAATGAAACAGCGTCACACACGGCGACCTACAGTGAGCAGAGGCCAGAGGTTAGCGTGAGGAACGGCGGGAGGGTTAGAGTGAGCAGAGGCGGGTGGGCTTGAGAACGGAGCGGCCGGCGATTTTGACGAAGGAGCGTCCGGAAGGACATGTGACGACTCCGGGTTGGACTCTGCTTCGTCCATGGGGAAAGCCAATCCGGTGATCCACAGCGCAAAGTTGTAGTATTTCCTCAGCAACCAGCACGGATCAGCTCCAGGCATGACAAAGCAGATATCATCCTCTTCTGGAAGACCAAACAAAGTAGTTTCGCTTTCACAATGACGCACACAGCGTCTTTACGACATGGCGGCGGAAACAACAAAACTACAGCGAGAATAAAAGTTCTTTCTTTGCGTGAACATTTGGGCGGCATCATGCAAATCTTCCCACATAGCGACGTAGATATGTGGGGGTGTGTTAGAACGAGCCGTTTTAGGTAGGCGTGGCTGACTCTTAACTTTTATAAAGAATATCTCTTTGGATTTGAGACGTTAGTCTTTGCAACTTTACAGATCTTCTTTATGCACCAAGAACTTGTAACACTCCAAAGAGAAAGGAAAAATTTAAATCGTATCATATGACCCCTTTAATACTGCTAGTCAGATCATTTTGGACCCCCAGAGGCAGCTGGTGGAACTGTATACAAACCAGACCAGGAGGAAAGCCTCACAAATAGCTCAGGACTACATTCACTCTCTATAACATGAATTTGAAAAACTTCCGTCAGGCAGATGATATAGGGTACCCACAGCAACAAGAAATAATTTTTAAGAAATCTTTTATACCATTTGCCATTACTTCATTAAATAAATGACCCATAATCAGGTCTATGTCCACTATGTAACTAACTGCTGTTATCTATTTGCTAATATTATTTATTTATTTGTGGTGCTATTAGCCAAATTTTTACACACTTATTTTATGTCTCATGTAATGAAAGAAGTATGTTTTTGTGTATCTTTTGTATTGGTTGTGAAGTCAAGTGTATTTGTGGTATATGTTTTTGTGGGGACGAAGATGAATTCCCACATGTGTGGACAATAAAGATTTCTAAACTAAGATTTCTAAACTCATTTTTTTGGTTCACTATCCTCACTTGATTTAAACATTTTGGACCATTAAGGGCACAGTGGTGTCTAAGATATGAGGCCAAACATCTCTATTTCAAACGACTTTCGTCCGTGGTCAACAAACTACCAAAATATAATGAAAACCCTGGCAAAATGGTACCAAATGAGACAGTCCAGCAGCACTCCTAATTCTGAAGCAATCCCAGACTCTGTCACAGAAATTCCTCTATGCATACTGCCACTGGGACTAAGGCAAGTTATTGCAGAATACATTGGTGTAGAACTTGAATCAGCATGGGAAACTAAGTGCCTGGAGCATAATAGGGTTAGTTACAAAGTTGGGGATTTTTTTCATTTTTGACCTGGCACATGCTGAGGAGTTTATTTTAAAGCTGCATATAAGTCCATTCATGCATCATAACGTTCTAAACAAGCATGCAAACATCTATGTAGATTGGACAAAAATTGGCACTATAATGGTTATAAAGGATATAAACAGTATATCTCTATGTTAAACTCCATGAAATTGCAATAATAACCACTAGAAGGCAGCAGAGGACCACTAATCAGCTCATTCAACTCACTAATGTAGTACTTTTCACAGGTGTTGCTTTTGGATTTATATTTAGACATTATGAACTCACTGTTACAATATTTAAAATGACATTTTTTCAAAGTGTACTTCTTCATTTACATTAAGAAATCACAATTTACAATTAAACCACATTATGATTTCATTGAGACCTGAAAATTGTGTTATAAAGAGAAGACTTGCGGTAACATTTTGTTTCCTACCATTTACTTAAAATCTCTATATCTACAACAAAATGTGTGTGTGTGTGTCTGTGTCTAAGTATGCTTACTGTCTATTTAGTATTATACTTTAACACTTTCATTTCAGATTGTGTATGTTACAATTTTCTTCATAGTGGATCTATTGTGATATCAGTCCAAAATTTTTGCAAGGCCTATTTCCTAACAGCTTAGATTCAATAAATCCCTTAAACTGCTTGAACCCCAGTAATCACTGCTTGCAGTTATACTTATTATTATTGTTGTTTTTTGCCAGAATTCAGTGTTTCTCACACTAGAACTGTTTTGCTCTTTCTCCAGAACATGAGATCAATAGACAAACTACTATACTAAGTAATCTCAGAACTAATGGCAGATGACTAATACCTGTTATCAGAAAGCAGACAATTTTTATGAACCTGCTTCATAAAATTAAAGGGAGCACTACCCACGAGTAAGTTTGAATTTACAAAAAACATAAAACAATAGCAGTTCTCTGTTAAACTTTAAATTTTAACATTTGCAAATCAAAACGTTCTGTGACTTGTTGCCAATAATATTATTCTACTTTTCGTTTACTTTAGGCCTTTGCCAGAACTTGTAAATTTGACCAGCTCCGAAGTAGGCCAATTTTCAGGTTTTTCCTTTCCTCCAGTATTGATGGCTGCACTGGAGAGAAGAGATCCTGTTCTCAAATGTCCCAAAAAGTCTAAACTGAGAACAATTCTAATTCAAAGTCTTTTTGAAAATCAGAACCATGTCAGAACCATGTAAGTGAGTACACTAAAATTATTTAAATATTTAAGAGTTAATGTACAGTGTAACATTATAATTTTTTGTTGTATCTTCAGGTATTCATCCCATCAACAGTATGTTAAACCATTGTCTGCTGTTTCCCTGCCTAAAAGAAAACTTTGGATTGGGTTTTGTACGTTTTTAAGTACTACGTTTTCTCTTTCTATTTTTCTGATATACACTGTACAGTTTTTTTTTTCTGCCTTCAATTTACATTATGCAAGCCACAAAACAAGTTCTTTCATTTTTACTCATTGTCAGGATGGACTGCTTGAGTCCTTGAAAAATAAATTAAAAAAGAGACAATTGCCCTTAACCATAATGAGGAAGTAGAGCGGATGAAAGCAAAGTTTGGAGTTCCAGGCTCCAGTAGAAAACGAACAGCAGAGGCAGTCCCATGTTACACAATTACAAGACGAAGAGTTGTACTTGATAACGTAGAATAGACAATGTACAGTGCACTCCATAATGTTTGGGACAAAGACGTTTTTCTCGATTGTTCCTCTGTATTCCACAGTTTCTGTAATGGAGCCGATGAGACGAGAGGCATGCGGATCCTTATGCAAGCTTTTATTTACAGGCAGGGTCAACACAGGCAAGAGTCGGACACCAGCAAACAGATATGTAGAGGGCAAGACAAAAGAGGAATCCAAAACAAGCAATAATCCAATCGAGGTGCAAACACAGTCCGAATCAGCAAGGCAAAGGGTAAATCCAAGACAGGCTATAAATTTCAGGGCAGGCAGAAATCAGACAGGACGAGATAACAGGCTAGGATCAAGACACGGGAAAACAGACTATGAACAAGGCTAGACTCATGAACTTGGAAGGGCTCTGTAAAGTAGCTATCCCTAGGTGAGCAATAAATGCTGAACAATACTCAGCATTGAATGGTGGTGTGAAACTGATTTATATAGTGTGTGTTATAGGTAGCAGCTGTGTGTGATTGGTTTCAGGTGAGCTTGTGATTAGTGCAATGGCGCATGGGAAATGTAGTCCAGGGTGATGTGTAACAGTCTGTGTGGTGTGAGAGTCAATATAAAGGGAGGGCGACCTCTGGTGGCAAGCAGACAGAAGTGCAAGTGTGCAAAACAGTGCAAGTGTTGCTGAAGCTAGTTGTGATACAGTATTTTCAACTGGCTAGCTTCCAACCTCATACAGGTATTTTTAAATTATTAATTATTATTTTATTTGCACATAATTTCAAAGAATGACGAAGTTCTACGACAGCAATATAAGAAATGCACACAAGAAATTACCGAGCCCTGCACATAACATGCAGACAATATATTTGTTTATTTATTTATTTAGGCCACAAATTAAGAATCTGTTCTCTCATTTTAATTAGCCTAAATAATCCCCTTTGGCGGCCCCCAATCAGCCCGGGCCCATTTGCACGTGCATACCCTGCATACCCAGATGCTACGCCTCTGGTACATATATTTTGTGGATCATACTGTGAGCAAAGATACAATTAATGCACTTGCCTTTATCTGGATTGCCGTGTGTGTGCACGTGTGGATCTCTCACGTGCATTTGTAGGTTTTAATACTGTTTTCAGCGGTTGTTTCTGCCTGAATGCCTCACACAGCTCCGGGGGAGGGGGGGGGGTATTGAATAAAAGCCTCCAGTAGCAAATCAATGCGTTTTTGTAAGAAAAACATCCATATTTAAAATTTACGCGCTTTCATTCTGGGCAGATTATGTAGGACGTCGGTGTAGCGCATGCGCCGGTGAGAAGTGACGATGCAGAAGTAGAGAGGAGAGAACAAAACAAAACACTGGTCATGAATAAGAAGTACAAAACGAGAAATATGTAAATGTAAAGAAATGTAAAGAAATATGTAGGAGGATTTCGATATAAGCCAAGAGGAGACTGGTTTTCCTTTGCTAAAGTAAGGAAACTTTGCTTCCTTTGCTTCTGTAAGCAAATGTTGGTTTTTGCGAGACTAGCATATTCTCACTGGACCTTATGCTGCGCCTACGTCCTACGTCATCCACCTGAATAGCTTCCGCGTACGACAGTTAGCGCAAGCTACAAAAAAGTGGTTATAACATTTTAAATATGGATATGTTTCTTCCAAAAACGCATTGATTCGCTTCAGGAGGCCTTTATTCCCCCAGAGCCGTGTGAGGCACTTTTTATGATGGATGGATGCGCTTTATTAGACTTCTTTTGGACTGTTGAACAGAAACAACCGCACACTGCCATTATAAAGCTTGGAAGTGCCAGGACAATTTTTAATATAACTCTGATTGAATTCGTCTGAAAGAAGAAGGTCATGTACACCTAGCATGGCTTGATGGTGAGTAAATCATGGGCTAATTTTCATTTTTTGGTGAACTATCCCTTTAAATTTGCAAACAGATAAGTAAAATATTTTATTTAAAACTTTAAAGATTTCATCTAAACAGTCTTTTAATTCATTAAGCCTATGGGGTGTCCACAGAAAACGTGTGTGTGTGTGTGTGTGTATGTTCATACACATGTAGAGCCTTTCTGAAACGCATCGATTTTTACAAAGCTCATCGGTCTGAAAAGTGAGGTGTGCTGTGATTGGTCAGCTATCCAGTGCGTTGTGATTGGCCGAATACCTCAAGCGTGTGACGGAAATGTTACGCCCCTCACCATATTGTGATGATGCCCTGTCCGGCCGGAGCGATGAGACAAAAACATTAAAACCCATTATAAACGAGGCATTTGTTGCATCCAGTGGGGACATAATTACGGATTATAATGACTTATACTGTATTTTTACACGTTGCATTGCATTGCGCCACATAAACATAAAACCATGTCTGCATTTGTGATCGGAGAAATGACAAACAACAAGTGCTACTCTACACTGCTCAAAACTCACGTTTGAATCATCAGTGGCAAATCCTTTAAATATGAAAAACGTACTTACAGTCTGTGAGTCAGAACAGACGGCATTGTAGTCTACTCTCCGCTGGAATATCTCTTTGGATTTGAGACTTTAGTCTTTGCAACTTTACAGATCTTCTTTATGCACCAAGAGCTTGTAACACTTCAAAGAGAAAGGAAAAATTTAAATCGCATCATATGACCCCTTAAAACCTAATATTGTTCAACTCAGTCTCCATCTAAGCCCAATTCTTTCTCTACTCAGTTTATCTATTAGAATGACAAATAAATGCATAGAATGAGTTTAAATGTACTGGACTGTCAGTATACTTGTACATAATTATTTTAGAAATGCTTATAGAGCATTAAAATCATATGAAAAATATCTCTTTGGATTTGAGACTTTAGTCTTTGCAACTTTACAGATCTTCTTTATGCACCAAGAGCTTGTAACACTTCAAAGAGAAAGGAAAAATTTAAATCGCATCATATGACCCCTTTAAGCCTAATATTGTTCAACTCAGTCTCCATCTAAGCCCAATTCTTTCTCTACTCAGGTTATCTATTAGAATGACAAATAAATGCATAGAATGAGTTTTTATGTACTGGACTGTCAGTATACTTGTACATGATTATTTTAGAAATGCTTATAGAGCATTAAAATCATAAGAAAATATTGTAGATCATTAAAAGTTTTATATAGCCTACCCTCTCTCACTCATAGGATAAGAAATATTTTAAGCCTGATCCATTACTGCTCAGTTCAATTAGTTAAAATGAAAAACAAGTACTTAAAATAAGTTAATATATACTGGTAATATAGTTTTAAATAATTATTTCACAAATGCTTTGGTAAACGTTTTGGTAACACTTTACAATAAGGTCTCATTTGTTAACATTATTTAATGCATTAACTAACATGAACTAACAATGAACAATATATTTTTACAGCATTTATTATCTTTTGTTAATGTTAGGTAATAAACATTTTCTTGTTCATGTTAATTCTCAGTACATTAACTAATGTTAATAGATACAACTTTACATTTTAATAGTGTATTTGTTTTAAACCTAATATTAACTAACATTAATAAATGCTATATAATTATTGTTCATGTTAACTAATACAGTTAATGATACCAACTGAAACCTTATTGTAATGTCTGTTTGTGTGTGTGTCACACTCTTGATTTTATTGTGCAACCCTTTCAATGCTGTAACCCTTAAAACCAGACTGCCAGAGGGTTAGAGTAAATGCATGTGCCTGCTGTGCACCGTTTTCCTGATGCCACCAGGGTAGCGATTGTGCTTGGGCCCGTCATAACTGTAAAAAATTACCATGAATTTAACGGTAACAGACTGTAAAAATGCTACAGTATAAACCTGTTAAATGGATAACGGTAAATTCCCCTACTATATACGGTGAAAAACTGTATTGGACATTACATGTATTGGACATGAATTTGACGGTAGTATACCGTTTTTGGAAGTGAAAACGACCGTATAATTTACAGTGAATAACCGTAAATATCAGTTAATGAAATTACGGTATGTAACTGTTAAAACCGTAAAACCTAAAACGTTGCTTTTACGGTATTACGGTAAAATTCCGGCAACCACAGCTGCCGTTTTTTTACCGTAAATTTTACGGAATTGTTTTACAGTGTTTTTTTTTTTTTTTTTAATCTTAATCTGTATTAAGATATAGTCTGTCTGAAATCTTTAGCTAAATTGTAGTTCATACAGTGCAATCATAGACAAGAAAATGCTGAATACATGTGGGAAATACAGAAATTAAAACGTTTATATCACATTATGTCAGAAATCAACTTTTACCCAGGGTATGTTTTATTAAAACCCTCATCACAATAAAAGACACAGAACACTTGTGTTTGTGCAGAATTCAGATATATCACAGTAATGGCATGGTCAGTCTACTGTGATTTCCCACTACCAAGGTGGCATTTCAAGCCAATAAACTGAAATCCAACAGAAACTAACTGTGAAAAAACAGCAACTGGAAGGCTTAAGAAATAACTAAGTGTAACTTCACAGTGAATATTGCTGTTATTTGTCTCTCGCGGGTCACTTATTTAGGAACTTAAGTCTTGGACTTAATGGACATGCACACACGGTGGCCATTGTAGATGACTAATACTTCAAGTTCGCATGAAGTGTGTGATTTGGGACAGGGCCTCTGTTGTAAGTGTGTGCACTGTGTAATCAAAAGTAAGTTCTACACACACTTATGTGCACACTTAAGTGCATAGACCACAAACCGTGGGTATTGGTAAAAATAAAAAATAAACATATCTGAAAGCTCCCCTTATTCAACCATTCTCTATTAATTACATTAGTCCACTAATATGGTTCACCTGAGTGAACTCAGACACTGAATGTACCATAAGGGCTGACGCTTTTGTGTAGTTTCTGCTCACAAGTAGCAACAGTCTAGCTTGAAACCTGTCATAGGAACTACCTTGTCTAAACCATAATTAAGCTATTTTTTAACCAATTAAAAAGAATAGTACATCTCTATGATTGCTGCTGTGGACGCCATCTTCTGCCAATAATCCATTCGGGATGACCCTTGATAATTTCAGATACATACATATGGTATGGGGAGATTTCTGTCACAATTCAATGTACTCTCAATGCTTCAATGTATCATGTGTGATCCACGCTGACTGTGATGCTTTCTTTAATTGTTGAACTGCAGAGATTGGTATCTCATCATATAATAGGAAAATCACTGAAATTAATATAAATCATAATATAATCATAATATGTGAAAGTGTTGTCGAAATACTGCTAATATTTATTTTTGGGATATATTCATGATGTACTATGTTTTGGTTATGTTGGGTCTTTTAGTTTGAATGTTCTTGCTTTCCTGTGATTTGTTCCTGATTGGTTCCATCCAGTTCCTTGGCTCTGCCTCCCTCACTGTCCCCACTGTTATTTTAGGTATGGGGTTGAATTAAGGGATCTAAGTCATGCAGAATAAGGCTTTAATATGTGCTTTCTAAGTACTAATAAACAGCCAATATGCTAGTAATATGCATGATAGTTAATAGTGAGAATTGGTCCTTAATATAAAGTGTTTCAAAAATTGTATTTGTTTATAAGGCACTACTGGATTAAGTATTAGTATGTTTTGAGTGAGTAGCTACTGGTGCATACAGTAATTAATTAACATAAAATAGATACTTGTGAATTTTAAGAAATAAATATTAAGATATCATTTTTTATTAGAACAAAGGATACAAAAATATACAAATTTATAGACAAAAATGTCAGAGACTACATAACCACTATATTCATGAAATATTCCAAGTCTTTGTCTATTCCAAATCCTTGGTCTCCCGGTAGAAAATGAATGATATTTTGCTTGGACCCTAAACGTTTTTTCTTGTGTATGTATTTTCCCAAAATAATAATAATAATAAAAAAACGTATTTTATTATACACACATCTAAATTACAATTCTTCCATATTGACCCCCCAAACACCTGTCAGGGCCGGAGTGGGACTCATTTTCAGCCCTGGAGTTTCATGCCTTAGACCGGCCCACTTTTTTTTTTTTTTGTACTGGCATTTTCACCTTTTGCGCTTTCTATTATGCATTTTCTTTGATCTATAATTTTTTTGCTCGCATACAGTTTTTTTTTTTTTTTGAGCAAGGTGCCGCTGTCAGGTGAGTAAGATAATTACGTCATCGTAATTACGTGACTTCACAAATCACAAGTGTATATAATTTAGGAGGTGAAAATACTGTGAAATTACAAATGGCATTTGAAATTAGAAAGCTAACAACTGATGAAACGTCAGTCAATAAAGCATTTTTAACAATGGCACTTAAAGTTTTGAACTAAAATTTCATTGCAACCATATAGCCTTTGAATGAATGAAAATGTATATTTTTCAATTAAAGAAAACTTAGAGAGTGTGGGCTGCTTCTGGTGCTTGGATTTGTAGGCTCCACTTCAATAATGAGGTCCACGTTTAAGAATACGCTAGAAGTTTTTTTTTTTTATGTATTTTTCTCTCTCTCTATTTAACAGCATTAACTTACAATGAAAGACGTCTTCCCTCAGGTAGATTGAATGTTTTCCTGCCTTGCTGGATGTTGGGCTCATGATCAATAAGGTGTTTGCATTGGCCCAAACTGATTTGGCAAAATCAAAACACGGATGGTGAAGGGAACTGCCGTCAGCGCGAGACCCGTTGTGAAGCGGGAGCAGCCAGTAGAGGATTCCGCTTGGTCTGAAAGGCTTCCTCAAATGGCTTCTTCACAAATAAAACAATGATTTGCGCAAAAAGAATTATTAATTATCAATTGTTAAGAATTTGTTATTGATATGGTCTAGTGAAAATAATAATATGGGCTGCGAGAAAATAATAAATAAAAAGAGTGGGGCTGCTATGAGTTCAGGCAGTCTAGCGACAGCATCCATATTTCAACCCAGTGGCATGACAACACCGGCCCTAGCGGCCAAAACTACAGACCGGCCCACTGGGAATCCTCCCGGTGCTCCCGATTAGCCAATCCGGTCCTGATTACTGTATATACAGTTGTGTTTAAGCACAACACTGTCAAACACCATACTCTGTTGACTGGAAAACCAAATTTATCCAAAAACTCACTACGAAGTTAACAGCTTTTTTCTGTGAAAAATCAAAAAACAAAAACAAATGGGCACCAAAGTCAGAAGCTCGACATTCACAAGATACCAAATACAGACTCATGGTGTCAGACTCTAGTCCGTGTTTTGCTCCTCAAGTGCCTTCCTTGCCCTTATTTTAGTTTCGGCCAGGAGTGCCTTTCCCAGTTCCAGGGGATCCAGTTCCCCAGTTTCAGCCAGGAGTGCCGTTACCAGTTCCAGAGGATCCCGTTCCTTAGTCACTGCCAGGAGTGCCGTTCCCAGTTCCAAGGGATCCAGTTCCCCAGTTTCAGCCAGGAGTGCCGTTACCAGTTCCAGAGGATCCCGTTCCTTAGTCACTGCCAGGAGTGCCGTTCCCAGTTCCAAGGGATCCAGTTCCCCAGTTTCGGCCAGGAGTGCCAAGGGAGGGCTCCAGATCCTCAGTTAAGCCCAGGGAGGGCTCCAGTCCCCAGTTATGGCCCAGTAAGGGCCTCGGAGCCCGAAATCATCCCCAAGTATTTTGGGGGGGGGCAATAAGGCTTCAGCCGTAGCGGCCGGGGCAGGGGCTGGGGCCGCGGCCTTGGAGGCTGCTTTGCCATGGCCTCCTGAATCCCCTGATCCGCCATGGCGCCCAGAGCTGCCAGATCCGCCATGGATCCCTGGAGTTCCATCTGGTAACCCTACTCCTAGAGGCCTCCAGAGTGCCCACCCCCCTCCCCATTGGATGTTGTACAGCACGGGACGCACCTTCCGGGAGGGGTGAGTTATATCAGACTCTGGTCCGTGTTTTGCTCCTCATGTGCCTTCCTTGCCCTTATTTGATCTTTCCTGTTCCTGTCCTCATTGTGTGTATTTGTCTCCAGCTGTGTTTTGATTAATTTGTTAATTTGCTCCCAGGTGTGTCCCATTGGTGTCTGTGTATTTAACAGAGGTGTAAAGTATTGGAGTAAATGTAATTAGTTACTGTACTTGAGTATATTTTCGGGTACTTTGTAGTTGTACTGAGTATCAAAGATATTAGCAACTTTTACTCTTTACTTCACTACATTTTTGAACGAGTATCTGTACTCTTTACTCCACTACATTTGAAATGAGTGTTGCAGTTACACATTACAGTTTGCATGGACCTAGCTTTTTCTGCAGCAGTTTATTTCTGCTACAAAAGACGTGATATTGCCTATTACAGGTCACTGAAAGTACTGCATCTTCTGCGTTTTGCCCTTACTCACCCAAACTTGTCAACAAGGCTGCTTTATGTGAATGTGAGTTCCTTAGCAAGTATTTGTGAATCACAGCTGTTTTATATACGAGATGAGGACATGACTGCAGCCGGCAATGAGGCCCAAACCAGCACAGACAGTGCAAGAAGGCTTCGGCTTTATTTTATTTATCCACTATACCGAAGAGACCTTTTTTTTTGCAATTTTGAGGTGTTCAGTTTTATTTTGGTTTTAGAAAATAAACGTGATTGCTCTCCTCACAAATCAACTCTTTCTTGTTTTTGTTTCATGCTCTCTGTGCCTTGCCCTGGACTTTTATGTCACTTCCTGTCTCCCGTGGTGTTTGTAGTCAGTTTGTAGTCCGTTTGTTCATTGGTTCCCCTTGATTAGTCTCCCCAGGTGTGTCTTATCTTGTTAAGCTTGTTATTCCCCTGTGTGTATATATAGCCCTAGTTTTTCTTTAGTTCCTTGTGAGTTGTTGAATGTAATGGTTGTCTGTTTGCCAGTCATTCTGTTCTTTGTTCCCTTTGGTTTTTGGCTTATTGTTTGTTCTAGTTTTTCCATGAAATACCTGCACATGGATCCTTGCCTCTGCCTGTTTTCTGCAGCTTCTCCACAACGTTACAGTTTTTGACTGGCGTGTCTCTTTGACTAGTGCATCTTTGAGCCTATATTTAGTATAAGTAAAATACTTAAGTACTGTTAAAATCAGATACTCTAAGACTTTTACTCAAGTTGTTTTGGAATTGGTGGCTTGTAACACGTAGTGGAGTAATTTTCACTGTGAGGTATCTGTACTTTTACTCAAGTATGGTTTTTAGGTACTCTTTACACCTCTGGTATTTAAAGTGTTCTCAGTTCCTAGTTCTCTGTCTGCTGTTAAGTGTCATATTGTTTACCTGATGTCTCCCGTCCAGTGATCCCCAGCGTGCCTTCATTAAAACCCTTCTGATTTACTTTATTCCTCGTCTCCTCGCTCGTTCCTGTGCTCCCAGTGTGTGAGTCGTGACACATAGCATTTTATAATATATTTTTTTACATTTTTTAATGTAAACACAGCTTTTTTTATTATGCAATTATGTACAAAATTAGTACCGTATTCATCTGACAACAATTATGAGAAAGAAAGAAAAAGGGTATACAGAAAAGAAAAAAAAACATGTGTACGCATATAAGTAAAGAAAAAATTATATATGCCAGGGGTAAAAATCTGAAACATTTAATTAACCAAATTAAAGTGACATAGTGCTTCATAAGTCTTTTTTTTTTTAGCTTTTTTGTTTCTAATATTATGCAAAGTAGTACCATATTGTTTAATTTCTATTATAAAATGTTCACAATTTGGCTTAGCTTTAGCCCATTTCTTTACATGAATATGATATTTTTGAAGTAAAATAATTAGCTGTGTAAGAAAAGAAAGTGTACTTTTAGAATCAATGGTATCTTGTACAAAAACAATCATACATTTCAATTTGTATGAATGTTTCAAACATCCTTGAAATGAAGTTAGATACATCAATCCAAAATAATCTCGAGCGTTCACGCTGAAAAAAGAGATTCAGTAGCTGTGTCTCATTTAGAAGGCTGCACCCTCCGGAGGTCGCATCCTCTGTAGGATGCATTTACGAAGTGTCCTCAACCTAGAATTAAACGAGACGGCCTTCGTAGGACAGGCGGAAAAGGAAACCGGAAGTATCACGTTGCTATGCCAACACATTTAGAGCATCGTTGCGCTCTCACACTACTTAAATGAAGGACAATTATTTCTAAATTTGGAAAGTAATTAAAAAAAAAAAAATGCTTTTACTTGTTTTATTCTGTTCAATGTTTGAGGAGCTGCAGCGTACCTACAGCAGGCATCTATTAGAGAAAAAAGGAGGAGGATATTAAAAACAAAGTTGATCCATTTTTACCGAGGCGAATTAAGGTAAGTTGTAAACACCACATCTGCGCTTGTGTGTACGTTACATCTGCCGGCGCCGGGCTTTTTCAAATTAACAACGGTTGTTCACGGCGACGCAAAGAATTGTGGGTTATCTGTAGCAGCGAAGGATACACCTCATGCATCCTCCGAAATCCTGTGAAAGAAGGTCGCATTCGGAGTGTCCTACTTGCTTTTCTGAAATGAGACAGCCTCGATGAGGTATGCAGCCTTCGAACGCGACCTCCGGAGAACGCAGCCTTCTAAACGAGACGCAGCTAATGTAAACACAGCTTGCCATAATCCAGTGACTGACGTTGCATAGCGTTGTTCGTGTGAAGCGCATCAATAAAGTTCAGCGATTCAAAGTGTCATTTTACTTCCTGTTTTCATTTTTCATGTGACATCTGAGACAATTCAGTGCTGCCACGTCCAGGATTACAGCTCTAGATAACCACCTGGCCGAAATCACCACATACCCGGTACAGAAGAGATCAGCCCGGCGTGAGCTTTCTGCAGACATGGAGAGCAAATATAACTTGAAGAGTCCAGGTATGTCATTCTACATCATCAACATTAAATCAGTCACACCTTTAATTTCATGAGTTTGTGCTCTATATGAGGCTATACACACATTCAACTCTTTAAATGGCATGATTAGCCTCAGTCAGAGCTCAATGTAATAATTAGCCATGTAAACACTACGCTACGTGAATATGGTAATCGTCAAATACCATGGTATATGTTGATGGTACCATCACTGTGGCATGGTGCTGCCACTACAACAGTGTTTTGAGAAGAAACCAGCAAACGCTGATCCAGTAATTGTACAGAAATGTTCATTTGTGCTGTACTTCATTGATTGTTTTGCCAGTCAAATACTGTTTGTAATAACTGGAGGGTTTTAACAGTGTCAACCCAAAACTGTACACAAATTAGTAAACAATAAATAACCTTAAATAAGTAAACAACAAACAAAAAAATCCTGGAACTCAAACTTTTAAATGTAATAACGTTATCATAAACCCCATATGCCCAACGATATGCTAATATTTTAAGTGACATGATATGATGTGCGACCCACATTTGTATTTATTTCTTTACTTTTTTGTGCTACGCATCTTCTAATTTCGGAGATTAATCAGTAGGACACTGCATTGTGTGTTTACTATTTAGTTTCTGTTTTATTTAGACTAGTGCCTTTTATTGTTATTATTTTTTTTAGTTTAGAGTTGTCTTGCAATCATTTTAGCTTGAGTAATTTGCTATAGGCTTTGTTTGGCTAATTATTTGGGCTTTTGCACGGTTTGGATCGCTTGGATCTCTAGTGGTTGCTAGGTGGTGACTTACTATCCCAAGTCAAAAAAGTCCACCCTTTTTGTTTTTAGAGAAGTGATAGTACGTATGATTTGAGAAATCATGTGTGCAGTGCAATCAGGATGGGTTATGCACAAAATTGAATGCATATATTTTAGTTTGAAATACTGTAGTGATGCTTGTCTTCGCAAACGCCACTAATGAATTACTCCGTTTTGTCTTCACATCATTTCGAGAGAGGCTAATGTAGGAACCAATCTAGTACAGCTCTACTGTAACACATAGACACTAGAGTCTCTAGCACCAGGCCTGGTTTTCTGGGCCATTCAGAGGCCAGTCAGTGTATATAGAATATTTGTTGCAGATATTGACATAAGAGTCAGATCAGTGTGGCAGGATCAGCAGCAGTCTTTTGTCTGTTTTTAATGTTTCTTAGCTGTGAAGAGGCTGATGAAAGAGGCAGCAGAGCTCCGGGACCCGACAGAACATTATCACGCTCAGCCACTGGAGGTGAGACACTGCCAATGCCTAGTTTTATTATTATAATTTAATATTAGTATTGTTGTTATTGTCTTATTAATGATACTAATGATTTTTGTTTGTAAAGCATGATCAGTATGAACTAGTTTTCATCATGTTGTTTTT
The DNA here is from genome assembly GCF_001515645.1 of Sinocyclocheilus grahami. Classification (NCBI taxonomy): domain Eukaryota; kingdom Metazoa; phylum Chordata; class Actinopteri; order Cypriniformes; family Cyprinidae; genus Sinocyclocheilus; species Sinocyclocheilus grahami. The sequence goes on from NW_015505998.1 coordinate 85,230, forward strand.
ATTCTCCTCACCGAGTGAGTGACTTAAGCGAGTGTCTGATGTGATTGTCACGTGTTCAACAGGATAATCTGTTTGAGTGGCACTTCTCCGTTCGAGGACCTCCGGACTCTGATTTTGATGGTGGAGTTTATCACGGGCGGATTGTGCTGCCCCCTGAATACCCCATGAAGCCCCCCAGCATCATTCTGCTCACTGTAAGACAAGTTCTGTACTGCTTAAACCAGTTCAGCTTCTAATGCCTCCACTCATATCCTACACTCGATAAGGATAATTAGACCGTATTTTGATGAGTGTGTTCTTGTGCTGTACCTTGGTTGGTTCAGGCCTTGACAGCTGACTCCTGAAGCTTTTTGTGCGCTTCATATTCCATGCGGCGGGCAGTTCACAGCAGTGACAGAAATTAACTTGCGATATTTGCCACCCTAATTTATTTTTTTCGTCAAATTCTTACATTTAATCATTAAATTGGATTAGAATAATAAGACACTTTAGGGCCATTAAATCTATTTTTGAACTGCAGGTGTGTCACAGAAGCATTTAGATGTATACTGGAATATTTTGAATACTGAAATATGAAATGATTGTTTTTTTCTAAATAAAATGATACTTTAAATCTGAAACTAAAACCGCCAGTAGGCGTCAGAAAGTCACTGTCTTTGATGAGTGAGTCATTCATTTAACCAATTCCTTCAAAAAGCTGATTCATTCAGAAATGAAGCAAGTGAAACACCACTGTGTGTTGCTTTGGAGACACACAATGGTTATGATGTGGCTTTGTTTGAAACTATTTTCTTTGGGGACAAAAACAGAAAATATTGTGTTTAAGATGTAACTCGCAATATTAACTTCTTTAATGAACTGCTGTATAAAATCATTATCAAATTTGCAACCATGCAGGTATTTGGGAAAAAAACAAGCATGCTATAGAAGACAAATTCATACGGGGTATTTTTGCCCCCATATTTTCAATTTTGCAATCATTCTAACTGAATTGTACTAGACCACATCACACAGTGTTTTTGTTTGCTTTTTGGTAAAGTGAGTAATATGCTTAATAATGTCAGCTTACACTTCTTTAAAACAACAATTACAAAATTATCGTTGACATTATATATCGCACACCCCACTCCAGAATGTTATACTCCTTCACAGATCTTACCTAGGACTAAGTAAGTAAAAACTACTGGAACCAGATGATTTACACAAGGAATGGTTTCATTAACGATACTTGAACGCCTGCTAAATTGCCATGTTTTTTCAATGCTGATGAATCTACAGCACCTTTGAATACCTGAATAACTGTATACCACCATGTAGTACAATGACAGTAAATACTAGGGATGTCACAGTGAGGAAAATTTTTATATAAACTTGTGACAAAACCAGTGTTACCGGTAACACCAGAGGTGGTCGGGGCTTTGCACTCTTTCGCTTTCAATTTGCGATGTTGGTGTCACATTGTGTTTTATCTTCTTTACACCTTTCATTTTCTAAGACTGAAACCAGAGAAGGTTTCATAAGGTTATTGTTTAAGAAGCGATCGTTTAAAATCAAAATATGGCCAAGCAGGCGCTTTTACATTTCACTTGGAAACCCAATCCTCTGTCATTGTCTCGTCCGTATTCGAGCCTAACTCTCTTCACGGGAAAAGTGAAGTCTGACTCCTGCTGCGGCTCTGCAGCTCGTGCTGTATGGAGCAGAGCAGATGCTTTCAGTTTACAATTGTCAACTGAACTAAACAGTTTTTAGTTCTGTAAAAAAGCAAATGACTGTGGGGGTGGTACCACAGTGGGGAAGGAATGTATTTGGTGTACGGCTTAACACCGGGTAATACCAGTAACACAGACTACAGCAGCAAGCCTAGCAAATAGACAGCACACCTTTCTATTGTGTTGTCCGCTTGCATGCATTGTGACCAGTGTGGTGTGATCAGTGTGAGTTGAGACTGTTATGAGTTGATTCATTTGAACAAAGCTTAAATGAAACTTAAAGGGATAGTTCACCCAAAAATAGCTGCTGCTTTTTTTTCCATACTATGGAAGTCAATAACTTCCGTCAACTATTTGTTTACCGACATTCTTCAGGATCTCTTCCTTTGTGTTTAACAGAAGAAAGAAATTAATAAAGGTTTGGAACAACATGATGGTGAGTAAATGATGACAGAATTATTATTTAGTTTTGGCTAAACTATCCCTTTAACCTTCCATTTCCATTGTTTCCAACACAATTCGACATGTTTCTTTTCGAAGTAAACAAACCAAAAAGTCATGATTGTCCACCCTGCACAAAACTTTTTTTCCTCAATTAAATGCTCTCTAGAATGAAAATGTCCCTTCCCTTGATACCACCTGCACCTGCAATCATGATTCATATGAACTAAAGCCTGTTGGCTATTGAAAGTCCTTTGATATGTCCCTCCCTAACTGCTTGTTTCAGTAAGTAATACGTAAGCTATTCAGTTTTATGTAGTCATTAGGGCTTGTGACTTAAATTACTGATCTAAAACAAAGTGTATCTTTGGAACATTCACATTCAGTAATAAATGTTCTTAAAAAACAAAAATGGCTTAGTTTTGTATATAGTTACGAAAAATGATTGGGGGTTCATCAAGTTAACGGTTCTTTTGAAATCCTAATGGAATCTTTTACAACATCCCTCATTTCTCTTTTTAGCTTTCTGTCTATCTTCCCTTTTTGACTATGTTTCACTTTATTTGAATTGTAAATGAGTTGGTGGTCATTTGTTTAAATTTGGTTTATGTTGCTCTTTACACAAAAGTAACATTGCATTAGTGCAGTCCTTTTATTTTTATTTGTTTATTTATTTGGCAATTTTACAGTCTTTATTGAGTCTACAGAAATGTATTTTCATCATTCATAAGTATAAACTAAGTTTAAAAGACCTTTGTGTTGAAGCAGCAAATCGGAAATCTGTTAATGTGTGGAAATAACTTAATGCCTTAAAGGAATAGTCCTGGATATAAACATTTGTTGACGATTTACTTGCCCTCAGGCCATGAAAGATGTAGATGAGTTTTTCTTCTTCAGAACACATTTGTAGAAATGTAGCGTTCCATCACTTGCTCACCAATGGATCCTGTGCAGTGAATGGGTGCCGTCAGAATGTCAGCTGATAAAAACAACATAATAATCCACTCAACTCACAATCCTCAACAACAGTCTGCAAACTCATTCTCTCCAATGGCTTGGGCATGCAGAGCATTCGCAGCATATATGGAAGGAACGCCAACTGCTTTTCACTCAAACAAAAGCACCACAATTAAACTGTGTTGTCTTTTTGACTACTACTGAACTAACCCCCACCAGCTTGTACCGTACAAATGTAAACACCCCCTGGGAAAAACCTTAGTGTCTGGTGGACTTTCCCCTTAACCAGTCTTTTTGTACAAGGGTCTTATATCAGTTTTAGTTTGCTTTATGGTGTATAAGTAGGATTTATTTTGCTTAAACTGAATCACTCAAAATATTATATCAATTACCTTTAAAGGTTATTAACAAAACACAACATAACTGTAAATCTGCATTTACCAGTACATGCTTGCAGCTTCCGCCACTCAGAGCATTAATTATTCAGCAACTTTGATTTAATAGAAAAAAACAGACCTTTTCAATTTAACTTTATTCAAAAATATGAAAGCTAAACACTTTCTTTTGCAATTCTGTTCGCACTGTAAAACATTTTTATAGATTCAGTTCACTTTTTGTTTCTTTTGCAAACTTTTGTTTTCATTTTAGGTAATGGAAATAAAAACTTTAACTATAATAACCTTGGTTTAGGTAAACCACTGACTAGTTGCTTTTGACAGTATGTAGTTTTGCGGATCCTTATATTAGGTGATGATTTTTGGGAAGAGGTTTTGAGTGATGGTTTTTCTGTCATGGCTTATAAGTGTCCTTCTTGTCATCTGCTGACTTCCTCTTCCCCTAATCTTTTTTTTCTGTTGTCCCTCTCTGTTTCTCTTTTAATTAATACAAAACTCTCTCATCTTCAGCCCAATGGAAGGTTTGAAGTTGGGAAGAAGATCTGTCTGAGCATTTCCGGTCACCATCCAGAGACATGGCAGCCGTCATGGAGTAGTGGGTATCTCCGTAAATGTATACCACCAACCAAACCAAACGTTTATACCACCTCTGAAAAACTCTGAATATTGGATTTTTTAAAACATTGATTTATTATTGATTTAATATAGTCTTTATTTTCTGAATACGAAATATAATATAATATGATCCAGACACGTTCTCAACATGAAATTAATCCACTTGCTGCCGTGTGATGAAAACAATTCTGCAAAGAAGAGTGGGCCAAAATTCCTGTGAAAGACTCATTGCCATTTATCGCAAACGCTTGATTGCAGTGGTTGCTGCAAAGCGTGGCACAACCAGTTATTAGATTTAGGGGGCAATTACTTTTTCACGTAGGGCCAGGCAGGTTTGGACAGCTTTTTTCCCTTAATAAATGAAATCATAATTTCAAAACTGCAGTTTGTATTTACTCAGGTTATCTTTGTGTAATATTAAAATTTGTTTGATGATCTGAATCTTTTAAGTGTGACAAATATGCAAACAATTAAAAAAACCACAAACTTTTTCACACCACTGTATTACACAGTTGTATACAGAGGTTTACAGTGCATCTTGTCCAGCGTTGATTCTGTACCTTCCGCTGTTATCCAGCATTAAGCTGTGTGTTTCTCTCTGTGTTTTTGTGTCAGTTCGGACAGCCTTGATAGCGATTATTGGATTCATGCCAACTAAAGGGGAAGGAGCCATAGGATCTCTGGATTATACTCCTGAGGAGAGAAGAGCTCTCGCTAAAAAGTATGATGTCCATCCTCTACCTCTTTTTTTTTATTCATCTGGTACATTCATGCAGGGCTGGCCCAAGCCTTTATGGGGCCCTAAGCAGAATTTTACATCGGGGCCCCTCAGTGCCGCCAATATGACTGATTATTGTCAATACTTCATTATTCGCACACCCATTATCGATTTTATTTGTTGTAGCCATGTTGCTTTCATCATACCAATGTCTGCCTGTTATGTTTTTACCCTTCTGTGATTTTTAATTGTAACCGTAGCAAACCCACAAGAGTGTTCAGGTGTTAATTTGCACTTTAACATTCAAAGTCTTACAGTACTAAGTGGCATACTTAATGTGGTGTACTGAAAAGTAGCTAAATAAACCAGCAAACAATGCATTTACAGAACAGATTGTCATTTTAACAACATAAATTATTAAACACACATCTAAAACAACAACTCTTAATCTATAACTAGCTAATTAAGGCATAATGATATTGGAATATAGCAAGACCCCAAAGGTAGGTAAATAATGTTAAGCTGTTATCAGCACCAAGTTTATGAAACAGAAGCTTATTTTTATTACAAAAATATATACACAGGAAAGTTATTTATTATATAGTCACAGAAGACAAAAACATTAATCAAAAACTAGCTAAGTAAAATATTGTAATATATTATGATGTCAAGGCTATTTATGGATGTTTAATCAAACATGAACTTCCCTAAAACAAGAAGATACCCTACCTAGGCTATGCTAATTAACTAGTCAGCCAGGACCCCTCCCACCCCAGGTTCAATTTGTCCCCCCTCCACCTCCGAAATGCGATCGATTTTAACCCTTTGACGCGCCACGCTTTGGCTGGCGCTGAACCAGAGAAAGACACACTCGGTGTTTTTCATATATCAAAGCTGTTTAGTGTTTTCATCCACTTTATTTAATTTATTTTAAGATTTCAGACATTTAAATAGACATTTCAAATAAGTACTAGCAAAAAAAGGAAATGTATAGTTTAAATACACACTGATTTCTATGGGAAGCGTCATAAATAAACCTTTCAATGAAAATTTTCCAACTTTGTTTTATTTCTATCAAATACACATTGTGTAGGTAACAATAAAGTTTACTCTGTTTTCTCCCAGTTCACTGGCCACTTTCATGTATTTCGGGAGAAATTTGACGGATCCACACGACCGCATCCAGCGCGCATTATAGATCAACTATCATGGTCATTAAGGTTTAAACGACAAAACAAATTAATTTACACATGCAATATACATATGAACTTTAAATATTTTACATATTTTTGAGAATCCAGCGTTTCGTTGATCCTGATAAGCGCTCATCGTCACAGTTGTAAACACGATGGCTTTCCTCTTTCGTGAGGGGGTTTGGCGTCACGGCATCTTTGTTTCCAGACGGAACGTTACAGAACGCGATGCACACGTCTCCCGGAAATCCTGTATAATTCAACCAATCCGATGACGACTTCGAAACTCCTGAAGTGTTTCCACTTTTGTGTGCCATATGCGTCAGACATTCAGCCAACGGTCCGTGGGCGTGACGTCCGAGGCTGAGACTAAAGCATCAGTGTTTGGAGAAATAACAGTATATAAATCACACTACCAGGAGGGGTCACCTCTCGTCTTGACAAATCGCGTGAATGAATGCAAGCGGAGTCGGTCTACCGCAGAGGTTGTCGCTTTTCCACTGTCTGGCCAGTATTTCATCCACTTTATTTAATTTATTTTAAGATTTCAGACATTTAAATAGACATTTCAAATAAGTACTAGCAAAAAAAGGAAATGTATAGTTTAAATACACACTGATTTCTATGGGAAGCGTCATAAATAAACCTTTCAATGAAAATTTTCCAACTTTGTTTTATTTCTATCAAATACACATTGTGTAGGTAACAATAAAGTTTACTCTGTTTTCTCCCAGTTCACTGGCCACTTTCATGTATTTCGGGAGAAATTTGACGGATCCACACGACCGCATCCAGCGCGCATTATAGATCAACTATCATGGTCATTAAGGTTTAAACGACAAAACAAATTAATTTACACATGCAATATACATATGAACTTTAAATATTTTACATATTTTTGAGAATCCAGCGTTTCGTTGATCCTGATAAGCGCTCATCGTCACAGTTGTAAACACGATGGCTTTCCTCTTTCGTGAGGGGGTTTGGCGTCACGGCATCTTTGTTTCCAGACGGAACGTTACAGAACGCGATGCACACGTCTCCCGGAAATCCTGTATAATTCAACCAATCCGATGACGACTTCGAAACTCCTGAAGTGTTTCCACTTTTGTGTGCCATATGCGTCAGACATTCAGCCAACGGTCCGTGGGCGTGACGTCCGAGGCTGAGACTAAAGCATCAGTGTTTGGAGAAATAACAGTATATAAATCACACTACCAGGAGGGGTCACCTCTCGTCTTGACAAATCGCGTGAATGAATGCAAGCGGAGTCGGTCTACCGCAGAGGTTGTCGCTTTTCCACTGTCTGGCCAGTATGAGCCAGGGCTAACAACGAGCCAATGTTGCGCTTCCACTGTCGGACCAGCGCTACTCTAAAAACCCGCCCTTAACACACCTCTCTGAAGCAAACGGCACACATCATAATTTCACTTATTTTTTCCTCTTCGAGCACTGCACACACACAAAGACAGAACACCATTGGCGTAACACCCACAACACAAAAATAATGCAATAATAATTATGAACTAAATAACAGAAAATCTATCAAAAAAAACGTTGTACATTAGTGATAACAAAAATTAGAAGAAAAAATGATGTCACACAGAAGTCCTTTTACAGTTTTCACCATAAATTATATGGTAATTCATAGTTTTTACTATGTAAAATAAATGTAACATTAATTTATAATAAAATTAAATATAAAGTCATGTTAAACCATTAACAGTTTTTCACCATATATGGTAAGGTAACTTACAGTTAACCAATTAACTGGTTTTTACTATGGATGGGTACCGAGAACCGGTATTATTTTGGACCGGTACGTAATTGGGTCGATACCGTAATACTCATAAGCTTCAGGACAAACAATACTGTTATCGATACTTGCGTTGTTTTATCTCCGTATACTTCAATGTTAACGATGAATTAGAAGCTGCTTCTTGTCATTTTACTTCACTGAATGATGTGGCTGAGGTTTGCTCGACGTGTGTGTGATATCCATGCACATGTGTGGTCTGTGTTTGCATGCAACCAGTCATCGGGACAAGCGCGAAACATTCGAAAGTGTGGGCTCACGTTACAAAACTAGGTGGCACCAGTGTCAGATGCAATATATGCAGTACTGTAATGGTGTCGATGAGAAACATGGCGGAATCGATGGATATAACGTCTGTAGTTGACGGTAAATTTTTGTTTAAATTGATAGTTTAGTTGTCCTATAAACTTAAATTGGTCATGTTCTTGTTACGCAGCTGAAATCCAACTAAAAGTTCAGACACTGTTGTATTTTCTTGTAATCTATTAAAAGAAGGTACATCGCTGTGTTGTGCCAACTAAACTGACTTGAACGCGCCTGACGTTGTAATTACGACTTGTCAACTTGTAAGTACGAACGTCCCAGGAGGACTTGAACGCAGCATTATATTCAGAGTGAGTTTTCCCGAAGCATCCGTACGGGCCGGTCAAACAGCACCTGATTACTTGATTATCTTAGTTATCATCTGATTGTGCTAATACTGTCAAAAACACTCAAGGTTTACATATAAACACAGTTAATCATGTCTAAAGTGAAAGTAAACAGTTGAGAGAAAAACAGATGTGCACAGCTCTTAAAGCAACAGTACTAAACATGCTGCCGCTTGTCATTAAAGGGATAGCTCACCCAAAAATTTTAATTGCCATTATTTACTCAGCCATGTTGTACCAATCATGTATTTATTTCTATTTATTCTTGTGCTGAACACCAAAAGAAGATATTTTGAAGAATGTGGGTAACCAAACAGTTGTTGGTCCCCACTGACTTTAATAGTAGGAAAAAAAATATGACAGTCACTGGAGACCAGCAACTGTTTAGTTTCCCACATTCTTCAAAATAACTTTTTATGTTCAACAGAAGAAAGAAACTCATTCAGGGTTAAAACAACTTGAGAGTGAGTAAATGATGACACAATTTTCATTTTTGGGTGAACTATTCCTTTAATGTTAATAAAATAAAACGCAGAGGAAAATAACTCGCTGTTCTTGATTGAAGAACTTTAATACGCTAAATATGCTAAAGTTCAGAAGTAATAAAATAACTTTAAGTTTTCATCAACTTTTCACTTCATATTTTTTTTGCACCAAAAAGTATCGATAAGTACCGGCATCGATAAGCGGTATCGATATCGGTATCTATCTAGTTTTTACTGTAGTATTTTTTGTGTTTTTTCTGTAAATATAGCAATTTATTACAATCTGTTGTTATATAGGTGCATATAAATAAAAGTCATGTAAATATCATCGTCATTTAGTGAAAAAAGTAGACAACAATTACTTTTTTACTGAAGGTTTTTACTATATTAGTTGCATTGAACATTTTTATTTATTTAATTTTTATGAATAGATGGTATAAGTATATAATGTATTATGTTATTGTCATCAGTGTGTGTGTGAGCCTTGTGATGAACTGGCCATCCACCCAGGGTGTTCTCCTGCTTACTGCCTGAGACACTGAGATAGGATACATAGGGCAAGTAGTTTAGAGAATGGACGAATGAGTGAATGTACATGTACAGGATATTTTTGCTGTTTTGAGTTTAGATGCAGCACCAGTGCTTGTACGCAGTAACGGCACTTCAATATTTTAGTCTTTAGCGTACTGGAACTTTTTTGTGCGTACCAGCACTTCTGACATATTGCCGGTACTCGGAGTCAAAGCGTCAGTGTCTGGGTGATTAGAAATGACACTATATAATAGAGCCCGACCAATATATCGTTTTGCCGATATTATCGGCCGATATGAGTCTGTCGCCAATATATCGGTATCGGCAAATATGGCGCCGATATGATTTTTTTTTTTACAGAGCATATAACGCAGATAAAATGCTTGAAATGGTGTAATTACTTAGTTTGTCCAGCAGAGCGCGCTCCATTTTTTGCTACTGGCGACCTGGATGAAATGCTTTAAAGCTTAAGTCTATGGAAAACCATTGAAACTTTGAACGACCATATCTCCATAACGGCGCGCGAATCTGCACCAAATTCGGGGGATCCCTTCAGCTCGAGAAACCCTCTCGAATGCGAATTGAGTGTACGTCTAGAGGCCCGCTTTCGAATGAGAGCACCCCCGCGTCGATAGCCCCCGGGGTTCGGGAGTTACGGGTGGTTAAATTCGCAGTCTGGCGCCGACCGATCTAGCGATCCCGGGGGGGTTACCGACGCGCGGAGGGTGGAGTTCGAGAGGGCTCCTCGAGCTGAAGGGATCCCCCGAATTTTGTGGAGATCCGCCGGCGCATTCGCGAGACAGTGACACCAGCCAACACTTTCACTTCAGTAAGGAGGTCTCTTGTTCAGGCAGCAGCATTCAAGCGTTGTCTTATTCAACCGCTAGGGCCCTGCGAAGTGGACCTCACATGAAATTCCACCATGATTCCAGTTCCAAGGGAACGTACACGTTACAATCAAAGGGCATTAAAGTGTGCGAGATGTGGATTTATATTGTATTTATTTACAGAGGTATATTATGTCACACTTCACACTTCTCTAGTAAGTTTCGTCTGTGTGTGAAGACAGTAGCGCAAATCCGTGAATGAATGTTCCGAAGTGAAATAAACTTCAAAGGAATAAAGTTGAATGGAACTGAATTGAATTAAAGTTGAATATTCAACTTTACTGTTTAGTGCACTGATGTCAGACTCCTTTTGGAGAATAAAGTTTATTGTTAAATTGTTAAATGCCCTGCCTCTATTACGTATCTTTGTCACGTCATTATAAGTGTTTGATCACCACATTTGAGTGATCATTGCAAAAAATGTGTTTATGTATATATATTCTGTTTATGTATATCATGTATTCTATATATATAGTACCAGTCAAATGTTTGGACCCTCGAATGGGAAAGTGTCCAAACTTTTGACTGGTACTGTACTGTAATATACACAAAGAATATCGGCCGATATATCGATATCTGCCTTTTTTTACTCCCTAATATCGGTATCGGCCCCGAAAAACCCATATCGGTCGGGCTCTACTATATAAATCACACTACCAGGAGGGGTCACCTCTCATCTCGACAAAATCACATGGATGAATGCAAGCGGAGTCAGTCTACCGCAGGGGTTTTCAATGTGTGAGGCTCGAGAGCAGGTCAGGGGAGGCACGCAGAGTAGTAGAGTAATAATTAATTAGCCTATTGATTACTAATTTGAATCAGTACATTTATAATGAAAACAATACCTTAACAATGAAAAGAAGCAGGTTTTTGCGATCACATCATTTTAAACCGGTAAACTCCTGGAAAGTTCAAAACAGCGCTAATGCAGAGAATAGTGACTAGTGACGTCCAGATGTCAGTAAATTATTATTTTCAGCGTGTATTTGGCTTAAAAGCAAGAGTGTTTTATAATGGATGCTGGCTGAAGGTGTTTTAGACAATGCGGTTGTCAGTGGTTTATTGATTCTGGATGGATCCATAAAGTAGCACAGTCGGGTAAAAGCAGGAGCTTTAGTGGTCTTTGGCATCTCGGGGGGTTACCGGCGGCACTTCTTTTTTTTTTTTTCAACTTCAAGCGCGTGCAACACTATAGTGAAACAACCACAAACTGCCCTAGAGACTTAAAAGTCATTATCAAATCCATCTGAAGCCTCATTTTAGCATGTGTGGACATGCTGTGTCCTTTCAAAAGACAAGAATACATCTGAAGACAGAAGACGAGTGACAGATAGTTGTTCTCAGTGCCGTATCTCCAATCAACACATGCTGATTAAACGTCCGCCCCATCACACATACCAGCACATGACAAACACTCAGTGACCGCAGACCTCTGAGACTCATGTTTAGACCTCACTGCCATCAAACCATCGGCTATGTTCTCATCTACACTACCGGTCAAAAGTGTGGAATCATTATGATTTTTTTATACTTTTGAAAGGAGGCTCTTATGCTCACCAAGACTGAGTTTATTTCCAAAAATACAACGGTTTTCTATGTGAATATATTTTCAAATGTAATTTAGTCCTATGATCAAAGCTGAATTTTAGCATCATTACTCCAGTCTTCAGTGTCACATGATCTTCAGAAATCATTCTAATATGCTGATTTGCTGCTGGAAGTGAGAAGAAGCACAGCTCTGCCAGCGCAGCAGAGAGACCGTTTAGAAATGTGATTTATATTAAGAATTGTAGGTTTCTTTTCTGCTAGCTAGCTAACCTGTTGTGTTGGACTGTCCGAGGCATATCCAAATATTTCTCCATAAAGTGAGACATTTCATTACTATCACAAATAATGTTGAAAATCCACAGATTTAGAAATTCAACCAACTTGCTGTAGCTCCTGTTCCACACAGTTGTTTGTTATATGTTAAATACGTTCTGGCTGTGATTGTGTTGCATTTTCACTTTCTGTTTTTACATTGTACTGCAATGTGACAATTGCTGTAAATGTTACAGGTGGCCAGCCCATTGCAGGAAGCCCTAGTCCTGATATCTGTACATGAAGTTGGTCTGTGTGTGTGCTGAGCAGACATACAGTGAACAGTTATAGTTGTTACTATGTGTATTTTAGCACAACTAGAATGCTGTATTGATCAATCAGCATCTAGGACTGCAATTCATATAATCTCCTTATTTTCCATTAGCATACAGTAATGGGTGGGAAACCCTCTGCTATGTGGCGGTCATTAGTTAGTGAGGGGTTGTGACCAGCAGTTTGATGAGGATTCTTCTATTTCTGGAGATTGTTAGGGTTTTCTTCTGCATGTGTGTGTGGTTGCAGTAATGTGATTGTGTTGTAGGTCTCTTGATTTCTGCTGTGACGCGTGCAGCAGCTGTATGCGCTCCGCTCTGCTTGCGCTCTCTCCTGACAGTGTCCCGCGACCTGTTGACCCTCAGGCACACAGACTGGCACAGCAGATCAACTTTAAGGTCAGACTCATTTATGAACTCAAATATATTATGTTTATAAAGATAATTAAGGCAAGACATCGCAGGTGAATAGGGTCAAAATGAAAAACTTAACAGATATTGCCATACTTCCCTTGTGTCTAATCATAAAATTGTATATTAAAGGGGTCATATGATGCTTTTTCTTTTTTTTTTTCTCGAGCATCAGTCCTGATCATAATGAGTCCTGATCAGTATTTTAACCCTTTAAATTATCGTTTGTTTACATAATGCTGCACCAAAAAAATCTGTTATTTTACTTCTACTAAATGCTAAGCTCTTTTTTCATTATTACAGTCTTGGATAATTAATTTTTTGAAGCATTATTATTTTTCGTGCAGTGTCAAAAAAAAAAAGTACCAAGGAATGCATATGATAAAATGGAATTGGAATTAAATATTGCCGTTTTAATGAGTTTCATTGGGGGACGTTTTTGTCCTGGGTGTACGTGTTTTTAGTACCTAGTGTAAAGTGGATTTATAAAAGAAAATGAAATATTTTTAGATTTTTAGCTAAATTTATGCTGTTTGCATTAACACAGTTAAAATGATCAATAAAACAAACATTAAAAAGACAAAAAATGTCTGAGAATGCACAAGCGTTAATAAAAAATAAATAGAAAAATATATATATAAAAAAAATATTTTTCAAAATGTTATGTTATGAAATGGTTCTTGTTCTGAAAAAGTATGTTTAAATATGCAAATTATGGTTAAATTAAATACATGCTCCTTTGCATACATTTCCAGGGCAGAAATATGAACATTGGATAAAGGCAGGTTCAAATATCTAGAAAAAAAATCACTATGTTTTTAGGAATAAAATATTGTATAAAATCAGGTGAATGATACATAAACAAACTCCTATATATACATTCAAACCAAAACTTATTTAGACACCAGATATAATGTTTTATATTTTTTTACTAGTGGGTGCAGGACACTATAGTTAATTTATGTAAGTGAGGATGGCAAAATAAAGTAAACTGTGTCAAATCATACCCAAAAATTCCTCATACAGTGGACTACCAGTAAAATGTATACAAATTTGGGACCAAAAATTATTCAGACAATTTGACCTGAGCATGTTATGCTTTAGTGTTATCTGACATTATCAAGCTGAATTTGTTCTGACACAGTTTAACTCTGAGTTCTTGTCATATTTTATTACCATTTTCTAAATCATAGCGAATAAATTGGGATAATGTGAGAAATGTTGAAGGTGCCTGAATACATTTTGTTTTGCCTGTAGATAGGAATAAATCTGCAAAGTTTGGTAAGTGCTGCTGAAGTAGAGACTTCTAGCTCAATGCAGGAGAAAAATAGCCTTTAAATGTATGTGTAATTTAGATCTACAGACGCAAACAGAAAAAGTGCAATAAAATAAACACTTACATTTCAAAACTGACGTATTGTCAAGTCACCTTTATTTATATAGCGCTTTATACAATACTGGTTGTGTCAAAGCAGCTTTATGGAGTCAAACAGGAAAATAGATTGTCAATAATGCAAGAAGACAATATCAAGAGTCATTTTCCAGCTAAAGTCAGTTCAGCTCTCTTCAATAGCGTCTGTGCAATCAGTCAAGCGTCAACTAAGCAAGCCAAAGGAACCAAAACTCTATCGGTGACAGAAATGGAGAAGAATCCTTGGGAAAAACCAAGCTCAGTCGGGGGGACCAGTTCTCTTGAGCAGCTGTCTGTAGTGTCTTGCCTTAAGCCAGTATAGGACCATTAATAGTTTTGCACTCTGACAATTTTCATGACATTTAAGCACATGACTTTACTGAGAAAAATCTCGGTCATCAGGCTGATTCCAGCTCATCGGCTGCAGACAGTGGCAGTTCAGCAGCAGCAGCAGCGGCGGCGGCTTCCAGTAACAGTGAGAGCTCAGCTACAGCAGAGAGAGACACGGAAGACACGGCATCCGCTGAGCAGGTGCGACAAACACTCTCAGTGGTACCTTGCATCATTTCCTGTTCATTCTGTTCGTCTGCTCTCAGTTTCGGTCTCTTTCTTTTGGTCTAGACTGAATCATCATCTGTGGCTCCTCAGACATCAAGCGAGGGTCCATCTGTTCCAGCGGCTCCGAGTCCACGTCAGCGGCGCTCGCAGAACCAGATCCAGTCCCCGAGATACCCCGTGTTCACGGCATCCCCCGCTGCCCAGCTCCCTCCGCAGGACGCCGGTCACACGGGCTTGGCCGTCCTCATCGTTCTCCTCACACTCGCACTAGCTGCGCTCATTTTCCGCAGGATCTATTTGGCCCACGAGTATAAGTTTGATTATGAGCTATGAACTCCTCCTCCAGCGCTTGAAAAGCACCACTGTCGTTCTGCCCACATCCAGAGCCTGCTCACCCTCGGCCGCATAGGACAGGATTTATGTTTGTCCTTCCTGGACAGAGCTTTGTCTTCAGAAGGGAAAAAAGGGGGAAATATTTCTGGATGTATTTGCAGAACAAAGCCTGAAGGGGCAAATCTCAGTACGCTTGTCAAGAACATGTCAGGGTCTGATTTCACCCCCCCCCCCCCCCCCAAAAATAAAAAAATGCAAATTTATATTTTACAAGAAGACGGTTAAGACTTTTTTTTGGGACCATTAAGATTTTTTTTCCTCTTTTTTTTTGCATTGTATTGTTACTTTTATGACAGTTATTCCACTCAAAAATATATATTCTTATTATTACTGTAATGTGTTCTTAATACTGTAATTATATATATATATATATACTATTTTAACTGTGAAGTATTTATGCATTATGATATTTATGCATCATAATTGTACTGCCTTTTAATTTAAGAAGATACAATTTTTTTTATAAAGCAGCCCTTCTGGACACATTACTGTAATGATATTGTTTTGCATTAAATACGAATTCGGGGATAATGTTCCTGTTTTTCTTTATGCAAAATATAATTCATAAAATTAATTTTCACTTTGGGGTGAAATATGACCAAGACATGTTTTCAAGTGGTTTCCTCCAGATCCTGCAAATGTATTGTTTATATACGATTTCCCAAATAATGAATTTCAAAAGAACTATTGTTACAAATACCAATGTACAAAATTTGGTCTTAGACCGAAACAAACTAAAAAAATGCAGACTGCTTCTAATTTTGCAGTTAAACATTTACATACTTTAAAAATGCTATAATAATGTAGGCATGGTTGTAATTTTTACTTATAAACAGTTAAAAAAAAAACATGCACATAGAGAAATGGTGATGTCTGTGAATGAATGATCTGGTAATTTTCAGAAAACATCCAAGCAGTTGCGACTATAATGCTTTTAATTTTTTCAATATATCTTAAAACTCTGGGATTTAAATATAGCAACATTATATACATGAATCACTGCTGTAGACAAAATCGATGTTGGCCCTATGTGGATAGACGATTAAAACATCATTTGTTTTAATTCCTAAGCAACAACCTGTAGTTTCTTTAGCCTAATGTTTAAATGGACAATTAATGCAATAAACCTGATTCAACCATAACTGTGTGCTCTTTTCACTTGTAGAGGAAGTACTGTGCAGCATTGAAGTAATAATATTAAACAAGTAATGCAACTTGTCCATGCAGCATGCATGTTATGGATCTGAAGGGTACTCTAAAATGTGTAACTTATCAGAGTGTTACCTGAACATGTGAAAAATAAATCCTATAGACTTACACTGAAGGGTGGACCAGCCATATATAGAGAGCATAGTAACATTGAGAAGCACTATGGCACAAGAAAAACACCTGAACCAGCTAATCAAGCTCTTACAAGGCATAGAAACTTCCAGTCAGGTGTGTTGAGGCAAGTTGGAGCTAAACTCTGCAGGACACCGGCCCTCCAGGACCGAGTTTGGACAGTCCTGGCCTAGTAAGAGCTTGATTAGCTGGTTCAGGTGTGTTTAAATGGGGTTGGAGCTAAACTCTTCAGGACACCGGCCATCCAGGACCGAGTTTGGACAGCCCTGACCTACAATAATGTACAGTATTTGAAAAAATAATGTGTTTTTTGAACATTAAAGCATGTCAATATATTCTGTTACACCAAATACACAAAATAATGATCTTTAAAAAAGCATCATATGACCCCTTTAATAGTTGATCAATGTGACACCTTTTTAAGACGATGTGTTGAGTTAAATGAGTTCATATTTTAAAACGCGTGTTCTTCTCCACTCCGCAGCTCCGCGCGACGCGCGTCTGTAAGAACGCAGCGGTGAAATGAGTCGCGGCGTGGGGACCAATCAGAGCGCGCGCTGAGCTCCAGCGTTCAGCGCACTGCAGCAAAACTAACTTCATCCCGAATGAACGCTGACTGGAACACGAGATGATTGTCTAGTCTTTCCTTCGCGATGTCTCACTTTATGAAGGCTGTTTTTCTGCTGCTGTGCGCTAGTATAAGCGGTCAGTGCGGGAAGATGAAGCACAACCTCAGGAGAACATCTGAACAACATCACAAACACGGAACGTAAGTGTCGCACGCTTTCAACTTGTTTCAGTTTTAACAGAAGGTGGAAAGCTACGTGCGCGAGCAACAACGAGATGAAGCCAACTATCATTAGCATCTACCCGAGTTTTTTTTTGTCTAATTATAACAGGCTTGTGGTTTTGTAGCCTAAGTTGTGATTGATTTTCATACATTTCTAATTACTGTCTGTAATGGCAAAATAATGGTATTTTCACGTTCCTTTTATATTTTTGCTTTTTCATAAATCTAAGTCTGTATCATAATTGTTTTATAGTTTAAATTCTGCTCAGAAAACTACCAAAATAGGCAGTTTAGTATGCAGTTAGGGTTGAAAAGGTTCTCATTGTGAAAACTAAATTTTGACAACTAAAAGACAGTTAAACTGTAATTGTAAAACATCTAAGGTTATGTACAGTTCAACTGTCATTCTTGTTTGTGTGTGTGTGTGTGTGTGTGTGTGTGTGTGTGTGTGTGTGTGTGTGTGTGTGTGTTTTGCGCAGTCAAGATTATAAAAATTAAAAAGTAACTTTCAGAACTGAACCGGAGTAATTCACTAACAGTGTGGAAACACAAATCTTTGACTGTTCACATTTCAGAAACAAATATTTTACAGAAAAGAATGGATTGAATGTCAATACTATGTGTTGTTTGAGAATTGCTTCTTTAAAAAAAACCCTAAATCATAATATTTCTATTAATAATATTTCTAATAATAAAGTGCTTTTATTATTTATTTGAAATACTACATTTGGGTTAAAACTGTTAATATATACTAGTGTGCATATAATAATACTAAACATTTACCACAATTAAACCTGAAGGTTGATTGGTGAATAATAGTTGTGCTCATGAGACGTCTGTATTTGTATGAGATTGCATTGAAGTGCTGAGATGTTCTTTTGCAGTCCACTGTTCAAGAAGATGCTGGATCAAACTAAGACACATCAGGTGAGATCAGACCATCTGCTGCGTGTCGATGATCATGACTTCACTATGAGACCAGCATTTGCAGGTAAAATCTGTGTGTGTGTGTGTGTTAGTGGCATGAAAATCACTGCAAAATTGTTTTGACATATATATTGTCAACTCATACTGATTGTAGACTATTTCTTATGCAGTTTTTCTTTTTTATTGTATGAGACCATCGAATTTCTGAACTGTGCTGATACAATTAATATTAGTAAATGAATACTCTCCTTTTACTTTGGAGCCTACAATACAATATCTCCACAGTTCATAAAGTGATTATTTGCAAGAATAGGTGCTGTGAATATTTCAGAATATGTTCTAGCTTCTCACACTTTTCATCTTTCGCACATGTGCTCCAGGTCATCTGCATTATTTATGTCATATTTCTGCTGCACAGCTTTCAAATAATGTAAGTTTTATGAACAGATGTAAACTGATTAACTTGTTCTATTAGTTTATCATCATCATCATCATCATCATTAAATTTTTCTATTTTAGCAAAATACCATGGTGAAAGTTACGAAACATGGCAAGGCTCATATTTTGCCCCAAAATCACTTAAAGTAAACAAAGCGTTAGGAATTTTTGCATTGTGATATATATTTGTATATACAGTATATCAACTGGCTCGTTGAACCGTTTTTTACCTTTTTTTAAAGGGTTAGTTCACCGAAAAATTAAAATTCTGTCATTAATTACTCACCCTCATGTGGTTTCGCACCCCTAAGACCTTCATTCATCTTCAGAACACAAATTAAGATATTTTTGATCAAATCCGATGGCTCAGAGAGGCCTCCATTGACAGCAACGCCACCCAAACTCTCAAGATACATAAAGACGTATTTTTTTTTTTTACGGTACTAAAGACATCGTTAAAACAGTCGACGTGACTACAGTGGTTCTACAATAATTTTATGAAGCGACGAGAATACTTTTTGTGCGCAAAAACAAAACAAAAATAATAACTTTATTCAGCAATCTCTTCTAATTCCTGTCATTATCCTTACGCGGTTAACGCAGTAAGCACAGTGAAGGCTTCCGTGTTCTACGTCCCAACGCCGGCTCATTATTGGCCAAAGCTGCACATGTGAGGAGCCATCCAATAATGAGCCGGCGTTCGGACGTAGAACCTGGAAGCCTGGATGTAAACAACATATGAACTAACCGTTTAAACACTTTAATTTGTGTACTAGCAGTGTATCTTACAGTGGACATGCACTGCAGAAGATTTTGTAATTTTTATAATTTCTTCTGAAAGTTATGCACATTTCTACCACGTATGACAAATTCAATTCAAGTTTTCAATTCAAGTTTATTTGTACAGCGCTTTTCACGATACAAAAAGGGCCTTATAGGCAAGTAATAATATTTTGTAACTGATACGGAACTTAATAGGTAGCCAGTGCAGAGACTGTAAAATTGGGGTAATATGATCATATTTTCTTGACCTGGTAAGGACTCTAGCCGCTGCATTTTGGACTACCTGTAGCTTGTTTACTGAAGATGCAGGACAACCAGCTAGCAGTGCATTACAATAGTCCAGTCTAGAGGTCATGAATGCATGAACTAGCTTTTCTACATCAGAAACAGGTATCATGTTTCATAAGTTGGCATGTTTCTAAGATTGAAGAATGCTGTTTTTGTAACATGGGAAATATGATTTTCAAAAGACAAGTTGCTATCTAATATAACACCCAGATTTTTGACTGTAGAGGAAGTAACCGTACATCCGTCTAGTTGCAAATTGTAATCCACGAGATTCGTTGTACTGTCTTTTGGTCCAATAAGTAATATCTCTGTCTTATCCGAATTTAATAGGAGAAAATTATTGGTCATCCAATCTTTTACATTTTTAACACTCTCTGTTAGCTTAGATAATTTAGAAGTTTCATCTGGTCTTGTTGAGATATATAGCTGAGTATCATCAGCATAACAGTGGAAACTAATCCCGTATTTTTTAATAATATTACCAAGGGGCAACATGTACTGTATATCGAAAATAGCAGAGGACCTAGGACAGATCCTTGTGGCACTCCATATTTTACTGGTGATAATTGAGATGACTCCCCATTTAAATGAACAAAATGGTAGCGATCGGACAGGTAGGATCTAAACCATCTTAAAGCCTGCCCTTGAATACCTGTATAGTTTTGTAATCGATCTATGAGTATGTCATGATCTATAGTATCGAATGCAGCACTAAGATCAAGTAAAACTAGCAATGAGACACAGCCTTGGTCTGACGCAAGAAGCAAGTCATTTGTAATTTTAACAAGTGCAGTTTCTGTGCTATGGTGGAATTCTTCATAGAGATAATTTTTTTTGCAGGAAGGAGCACAGTTGAGCAGACACAACTTTTTCTAATGGCATTAAAACAATTTTTTTATTTGTGGACTGATTCCAAGTCCTTTTTATTGTGAAGGCAAATTGTATTGCTAGCATTTTAATTACCTCAAATACAAATATCTTAAATATTTCCACATTACAGTAATTTGACAATATTCCAGTTTGGAAATGATGCATAATAAACATTTTTCTTAAACATCAAGTGATTCTTTATTTATAAGTTTTCTTCACACAGCATGCGTCTCATATTTAATTTCAAGGTCTTCACTGACTCTGTTGTCTTTTTGGTAACCAAGTACAGTAATTACAGTAAAAACCGTTAAAAACAATATTTGTTGTGGTTAAAATGATTGCAATAAATTTCACACAACAAATACTGAAATATTTTATAAATCAACATTTTGATATTTATTATGTGAAAATTATGTGAAACTTACGACACTCCCTAGCTGTCTTTGTTTAGATTATCATATTTTTAAACCAATAATAATGAATATTTTGATAATGAATTTTCATATTTTAAGATACTCAGGCATGATGTGTTCGGACCGTGCCATACATATCATTTTATAATTAAAGTCTTTCTCTAAATTCTTCCATCAAATGTGCATTCATTTGATAACAAGCTTTGCAATTTAAGGTTGCAAATCTCTGCTCAACAAGAACCGAGTTGCTGCAATGCGTCAACAGAAACCTGAATGTCTGCAGAGAACTCAGTCATCAAGCCAAAGACCTCCCAGGGAAAAGCAGAAGAGTGGTGTTTTTGATCATTCCTGGTGTGACTAGGAAAATTTTAATCTTATGCATCCAATCACTCCCTCTCCCTGTCTGTGGTCCGGCATGTTTTAAAACATCAAGGGCCAGATTTACTGCAATTCCATAAAAGCGCCAATGGGGGTGAAAAGTTCTGTGCAAATTTAAGAACACCGACACAGCCAGGGGTGCGTTTCCTCATAACCTTATCTCTTAGACTCTAAAGGTATACCTTAAATAAAGGTGTATCTTTATTTAAGGACTTAGCTCATAGGACTTAGCGAATAGTTGTGATTTAGCACAACTATTCACTGTAGTATTGCTGCCATAGTTTGCTCAATCTCCCCACCACAATCAATCCCTTTAAATAGACTCCTAAGCCTTGCCTTATTGTTTGCCAACTGATGTAACTTTGGATAATATAATTAAAAAGCTAACAACTATCAGTGTAATGACACTGATTTAAATGTATTCTTTGAATGAAAACACTTCAATTAGCCTAATTGGAACACTGGGTTTATTACAACTTCAGAATTATATTCGTATAGACTGAGATGTAAAGAAGCATTTTGCACAGTGGTGGCCTCTAGTGGAGTGAACTCTCAACAGTAGGCGCATTTCTATTACCCTTCAAATTGCACAAATTGAAATGGAAACACGTACATTTCGCAAAAACGCCCATATATTGCAAAAACGTTTTTACGCTCGCATGAGGTGGTTTTTCAGGCAATGCGAAAAAGGAATAATTCGCAAAACTGCAATGGAAACGTTTTTCCCCCCGCATTTACAGGTCACATGGTGTATGTAAAAAGTCATATGATCATTCTTCAATGTACTATATGTAATGGGTATATTATTTTGAAAAGAGATTATCTTTGGGATACTTTTATTTTGGCGAGTGGTCCGCTTTTTGCGCGTGCTGCAAGTAGGGAGAGACGAAGAAGAGCGCGGTGTATGAGTGTGTCACACACAGAAGTGAGAGCAGTGTTGTGATCGAGAAGCTCGTTCGATAAAGTTGCTTCAACTGAAGATTATTGAGGCTTAAGTCAAATAAAGGATGACAGCACTAAGTGAAAGTGTGTACAGTGAACCACAGTTCATAGCAGAAAGGAGTTTTTTTCAGTTTTGTTCTAGTGGTATGTGTTGGCTGTTAAAATGACACAGTAACATATCGAAGGCCACGGAAGCTGTGAGTACGCTTAAAGTGAAAACCCTGCTTAATTTTTGTCATCAAGTGACTTGTTGCATGTATTTTTGCTGTATTTTGCACCTGGACCATTCACGTGCAATTAAGTTTCCCGCACGTGTCAGAGCAGGTGAGACCGAGATCTCTGTATAATGCAGTTAATGCAGAGACTTAACTTATCCGCCGATTCAAGGTTGAAGATTGTGTTGCTACCCTGCCATCCAAGTGACATCTCAGGTTGATTCATCTCAGTTTGATGCTTTTTGAGACAGTTTATCTGTGGGATATTTTTACAAGACTGAGTGAATTTTTGAACTTACACACTTAAAACTACGTGATCTTCAGTTTATTTCAACGCACCCTACGTCCAGTCAACGGCCTCAAATTTATCGTTCTACGGTATTCCTCTCATTTTTTCCCATTTTTTTAGTGACTGAACTGAAAAACAGGGAACTGTGGTAATTCAAGTGGACTATGGAACTTGAGTAACTGTGAGTAAACATTTGAAGGGACGTTTCATATAAGTGCTCATTCTGAGGTGAGCTTTAATTGTGTATGCTTTGTTTTTGTTGTTTTCAAATGTGATTGTTTGAAGGTGACCATTTGAAAAGGTGAGAATTTGTGGGTTTACCAATTGACAAATTGCAAGTGATCTCATTTTGAAGTTTCATAAGGGATTTGTTATACCACAAGTGAAAAGTTTTCAACTGTTGTGTTGAAGGTGATTGTGTGGATTTGAAAAGACAGCACAAAGACTGTAAATAATTTTTATGATTTTCATTTAATCGATTACTCAAACAAGAAATAATTATTCATAAGAAAAAGAAATCTAAAATAATCAAATACTGTTTAATTCCTTTTTACACTTATCTACAGTGTACCTTTCTGTTGAGAGCTGTCAGGGAGTGGGGGAGTCTCACTTACTTTATTAGATCTGGGGAGGGAGGAGCATATCACACTGTACTCTCATGTATGCAATTTCACTTCAGGAAGCCACCATGTAACGTTACCATACTTGAAGCCTACCCTTGTCAATCAGTAGTGTTCCAACACAATAAGGTAAGAAACCACATACACACGTTAGTATGTAACGAGACTAAAACGTTTGGGGAGCAGGGACCAAGATCCTTTTGTTGTCCAAACTTCCAGGGCAGCGGTAATCCATTTCCCCTACACAAAGGGCTAAATACCCCCGTTACAAATGTGGCGTCACGAACAGGATCGAATTAGGCACATTTAAGTAGTCACACGTCTCCAGGCCCACAAGTTGTTTGTTGTCAAGTAAGAAGATGTCTGAACTGGAGGAACTAAAAAAAGAGATGGCAGAGATGCAGAGGAGGTTTGCCCAGCAGGCAGGGGCACTTGACCAATCCAGGGCGGAGCAGAGAGAAGCCCTATCCTTAGCAAAGGTGGTAATTGAGAGCCAAGCCTCTGCGCAAATGACCCCAGCTGCCATTTATATCCCTAGAGACCGGAAGCTCCCTGATTTCACTGGTTGCGTATCAAAACCAGGAGAGCTGAATATTGAAGAATGGGTGGCATCAATGAAGTCTGCATTTCAAGTCATGAGGGTGCCCACTGAGGACCGGGTTGAGCTGGTGAAACAGCACCTAAAAGATGAGGCCAAAGCCACAGTGAAGTTCATGATGGACTGAAAAGAGGAATCTGTTGACAACATCTTCACTGTTCTCCTTGACACTTATGGAGATAAAGTGCCCATTGGTACAAGGCTGAAAGACTTCTACGATCGTGCTCAGAATACAGGAGAAACAATACGCTCCTATGCATATGACCTTCGGGAAAGACTTAATCGTGTTCAGCGCTGAGAGCCAGCTAGAGTGGCAGATGCTGAAAAGGTTTTGAAAGAGCAACTGGTGCTAGGCCTAAAAGATGACTTCTTACGTCTAGAGAGATGAAGCGCAGATTTAAGGCTGAGCCAGATTTGAGTTCCGTGGAGTTGATGCAAGCGGCAATTACCTGGTCAGAAGAGGAGGATGCACAGCCTTCTACTAATGTCAGGCCCAGTACCCATGCCAGAGGGGTAGTAAATGCTGCTGCAGCACAGGATGCTCCCCCCACTCTGTGTTTAGAGAAGTTGCATGAAGCAATTCAGAAAATAGCTGCTCGTCAAGAGGAATTATATCAAGTCGTTCATGCAAAAGAAAGGAATGGACCACAGCAGAGCAGTCCAAAGAAACTACCGTTAAAAGACAGTGAAGGCTGTTATATTATTCGTGTGGTGAACCTGGACACACCAGTCGCTATTGTCCACAAGGTGGCAAGTCTGGGAGGGGACCAACTGCACCACAGTGTATAGTGGAGTCAGCTGAAATTACCGAGAAAGACTTGGGAGGTGCAGTACAGAAAAGCCCAGGGCCCTCATTGATTAGATGTCACACAGCAGAATGGCTGGCTGACGAGACTGCTAAAAATCTGAAGGATAGTGCTTTTGGGGATTGTCTCACTGTTGAGGTGAAGATAGCCGGTGTCAAGACCAAGTGCCTCTTAGATACAGGGTCAGAGGTGTCCACCATCTCCGAGTCACACTTCAGACAGCATTTTGGGGAGCAAAAGCTAAAGTTGTTCTCTGCATGCTGGGTTAAACTGACAGCGGCCAATGGACTAGACATTCCTGTCTTAGGTTGCTTACAGGCTGATGTAGAATGTCTGGGAAAAGTGTTTCCTAGGAAGTGTATATTCGTTCTAACTGACACAAGTCCCGACGTCAAGGAAATGATAGGAGTGCCTGGGATCATCGGTATGAATATACTCAATGACTCAAAGTGGATGATGCAGTCAATATGGGACTGCAATTCATCCTGCAACACAGGACAGCCAAGCACAAAAACAGTTTCTTTCCCCAGGCAATCTACCTCATGAACAGTTAATGTTCTCCCATTGTGCAATTAAAGTACAGTATGTGCAATAACCTTATAATTATTTATCACCCTAAACCCTAGTACATTCCTACAACTTATTTTATTTTATTCTATTCCCATTCCATCTATACCACACCTGTACATACAATTTATTCTTTTTTTGTGGTTTATATTTATGCATGTGTATTTTATTCACATCTCATTTTTATTATCTGTGTGTTGTTGTTGTCTCCGTGTACTGGAAGCTTGTGACACTATAACAAATTCCTTGTATGTGCAAACAAACTTGGCAATAAAGCTCTTTCTGATTCTGATTCTGAATGACGTGCAGTCTCAGTTCATCTCAATGGAGGGGATGGAAAAGGTAGACAAGCATAGTCAGCAAGATGAAGCTCAAGTCCGGAGGGTACTTGCTAGAGTTGAGAAGGAAGCGGGACATCTAGGGCCTGATGGAAGGATTGGGTATGTTAAGATTGCCGGAAGACAGGCTATCACTATTCCGCCCCACTCGGAGAAGGTACTTGAGGGCCGCTGTGGACTGTCACTTAGTGTGAAGAGTAATGTGCTAGTAGAACCTGCAGCTGGCACAAGTTTGCCGAAAGGACTCTTAGTGGCTCACGTTCTTGCTAAAACAGACTGTGGAAAGGTCCCTGTGCGTATGCTGAACTTGAGTGGAAAGACCGTTAGAATTGCATCCCGATCTAGAGTGGCTTCTGTTTTTAAGCCAAAAGAGGTGGTCATAAAGGATGTTCTTGAATTGGAGGAAGATGACGGTGTACTTCATGTCAAAGAATTAAAGGAAGACAAGGTTCAGGCTGATAAGAACTTACTCATGCAGCCAACAGATCCAGTTGAAGTAAACTACGAAGGTCTCACACCAGCACAATGTGAAAGGCTTGTCGAGTTGTTATCAAAACACAGAGATGTCTTCTCCAGAGATGACCAAGATTAT